>NW_028301536.1:12235000-12425000 GCF_042242905.1 Orbicella faveolata | reverse complement strand
CAATTCTATTGGTATTTGGTGGAATGGACACACAAGGAGAAATTTTTAATGACTGCTTAGTCCTGATGCCTGAAAATATGAAATGAAAAGTTAATAATAAATTTAAACTATTTTACTACATGCCCAAGGTGCTTGTGGCAGTCTGGTATAAGTGCTTTGTATGGCATGGTAACCACTTGGAATAGACCATCCTCTTAGGATTTTTCCCAGTAGCTTTCTTTTCCTTTTTTCTTTTCTTTTCTTTTCTTTCCCTATAGTTGCTTCCTTTATCTTGAAAATATTAACTTGTGTCAGTGCTTTGAATGAGACCTGGCACCCCCAGATCTCAGCTTCATTGTTTTGGCTCCAGTGGGTGCTCTGTTGTGATTTTTTGCAGTGGATTTCAGTTTCTTTTGTTTTCTTTAATTACTTCTTTGATCTTGAAGATACTAACTTGTGTTAATAGTGCTTTGAATAAGACTTGGCACCCACCTGAGCTCTGACAGGTAGTCCGTTTTGAATCACCAGCTATGTCAAAAGTTGTTTTCAAAAATAATTTGCCCTGTAGAGGAAGTTTTTATGAGCCTCTGTCTGAGGTTGATCTAGAGGGGAGGGTTCAGGGTTGGGGAGGTTGGTCAAATGCTCTAAAAGTCTATATAAAAATTACAAAATAAGACAGTAAAACAAGAAAATAAAGCCTTTGTCATTTGAGAAGGTAGAAAGGTAGTTAGGTACCAATTTCCAAACAACTTATTATAAAACTGACCACTACATATTGCTTGTACGATACAAGTAACTTCAGCTGATGAAGATCCAAGATCCATCATGGCTCTTCTATTGCACTAAGACAGGGGCTGCTTTATTGCAGCCATACAATAAAATCCTATAGAAAGTACTGTTAGCTATTTAAACTTTTCAGTTTACTGTTATCCATGTATGTATGAGTGGGCAATCTCTTTGCCTCAGCAGATCCTTAAATACATTTTTGATGTTTCCTTTAGTGATGCAAGCTGAAATCAAGAGTAAAAACATCATGCAAGGTTTTTCACATCTCACAGAAACCATTAGAAAAACAAAGAGAAACCTCATATTCCTTCTAGAAAAACAGGAGTTGTTTGGGAAAGATTGTTACCTGCTTCTGCAACATGAATGAATAGAATGTTTGTCGTTGTCATCCACCATTCTTAGCCGGCTCCCAAGCTCTTTCGCAGGCTAGGCCGGAGATGAACAAATATTACAATGATGCCACCACCACCCCTACCCTGTTCTTAAACAGCTAATGGTATCCAACAGATAAGTCACTGTTCAGTGATTACTTGTTAACAAAACAAGTACCGAATCCACTTGAAAAAGATTCAGAGTTGGTAGTGTTATCTGTCCAGTAAACAAGTCCAGTCTGGGAGGAGTGGCAGTAGGCTCGATTTCCGCCGCTTTCTCGAGTCCGGCCTACGTTCCTCCCCGAGAAGAGAGTTCGGGGGAGGAGCGTGGGCTCTTTTCCCGAACAGCGGCTGGTAATCGAGCCTAGAGTGGCAGGAGTGCTCCATGAAACAAGAGATGAGGTGGGATGAAGTGATTTAACACCCACAAATTGCTCATGTCAATCACTTGGAACAAATCACCAATATTATTTATATTTGCCTCTTGTGATGGTTTCTATGGAAACTAATCTGCAGAAGCTTACATATAGAGCCAGTGACTGTAGCCTGCGAAAACAGCCATCCTTCTTCGCTCCCGGCTACAGTCACTGGGGTATCTGAGAATGCAAAGCCAATTGGCCTCAGCTTTAATACCATTCAGAACCTCACCCAACTACACCCCACGTCACGCCCACCCCTTACCCCTCTTGTGAGGAAGTCTGGCTCCCAGACCCCATGAAAAGACTTCGTTGCGCTGAAAGCGACACAATATGAAATTTTTTATGAAGTAAATATTGTGACAAACCAAGATGGCGGGAGATTGGGAGAACTATGTGTTGTGTTCGAGTCTTTCAAGAAATTATCCAGTGCAATGAATAAGAACATGGGGCCGGATCCAAGTGAATCTTTTAGAGAGCTACGTCCTGTTTGTATAAGGGTATCTAAGGAACCGTCACCTCAAAACATCAAAGATCTAGAGGCTAAACTGCGGGCTGTAAATTCCGCGCACCTAACACAGCTGGTCGAGTATGTGTTGTTTCCATTGAAACTGGCGTTGCAGAGCGCAAATCTTACCAATGAAGTACAAGAAACCGCAGTTGGTTGCATTGAAACTCTTTTCACCCGTGCACATGTTTTTCAGCTCGGTACATTTGAAGAAATGTTTAATTATCTGTGCATGCTTCTCAGCTCAACGGAAAGAGGCCCTGGAGCCATAGCTGATATTCCTGAGGAGCTAAAACTAGCAATTGTCAAGTGCATATCTCGTTTGCTTCAAGGCACTTCGCTCGTGGTGAAATGCGCGTTCTATTCACCGCGTCTTCTTCCTATCCTGGGGCACGCGGTTACCATCCTTTTGGCACTGTCTGAAAAGGAGAAAGCCAGGAATGTAAGACTGAGTGCTCTTGAGTGCCTAAGTTACCTCGCTTGCTGTAGTGAAAGCCTTGGGTGGGATCCCAGTGCAGGTAATGATCCAGGTCAAGATGAAGATGGAGAAGCATTACAAATTGCAGTTAAAGGTTCTGTGGCACAAATATTTGCGTCATTTGTGCCTGGAATATCAATGACTCTATGCCGAGTCATCACAGGAGATAGTAAACAGGGTCATGCAATTGTCATGCAAGCTATTGACCTGTGGGGTGACGTCCTCACTTTGGTGATGAACGATAGGCATATGCCAATAAAACCAACAGACAGTAAAGAAGTCATCTCGCAACTTATTTCACTGGCGACAGAAAACAAATTGAGTGAATCACAGGAAAATTCAGAGGCTAGTAATTTAAACTCAAATCCAGAAAACCTTGATAAAGTAAGGAACTTGAGTGTTAATAGAAGTATTGCATGGTTTCATGATACAGGATCAAAGTTAAAAATTGTCATTGAGCGACTGAGCGTGGTTTCTGCGCACCCAAACTGGAAAGTACGGCTTTCACTGGCAAAGTTTTGTGACAAACTACTTGCAAACTGTGCAGACTCATTACAAGCTTGTGTTTCTACCATGGTTGACTTACTGGTTGGACTGATTGGAGATGACTATTCACAGGTTGCTTCAATCAGTGGAACTGCATTACAGGAATTATCACAAAGACTTGGAAATGGTGAGCAACTTGATATCTAGGTTAACTGTAATTAGTCTCCCTAGATTATGAGTTCAAGATTTCTATCACAGATGGAAATCAAGAGCAAATAATCTAATTGTATTAGTATAAATACACAAGTCTCTCAAAACCCATATTACATGTATCTAAATCCTCTTCACAGACACCTTGAAAATACAAAGAAGCGGCCGTCATTTTGTTACCAAGCCCACCCTGCTACGCTTCTCACTATCTACAACAGAATAGGTAGTGAGTAGTGTAGCCAATAAGAGAACAGCATTTGTAATAGAACGCTAGTAGATTTATACTAAAAGGGATTAGAAAAAAGGAGGGGGAGGAAACATATAGAGTAAGAGATTCTGCACAAATTTTCTGAGAATGTTTGTATGTCAGCCCCAAAGGCACCTTCTGAAAAGATGAAAATTTATTACCATTCAATTTTTCTTCTCTTTTTTCCTTCCCCTCCACTTCTCCCCTACCTAATTAGATATGGCCTGCTTTCAGGCTGTATCTTAGTTTGGACATGACTTTTTAGATAGATCTGTTTATAAGCTTTTTTATTTTGTAATCTGACTACAGTTTGAAAAGGTTGATCAATCAAGTGACCCAGAAAAAAATCCTTTGTCTTTACCACTCTTTAGAGTGTGAATCTAGTTTTCAAGAAATGGTTAGTGTCTGGTTCACTGGAAGTTGCAGACATGCATGTACATGCATGATTGGAAAATAAGTGGGGATGCATAGTGAAAAGGTGGACCTTACATGTACTTTCATGTGAAAATTATTGTGTTATTGAAACACAAGTTATTGATAAGTTTCTAATTTGAGATCCTCTCCTCTGGCATCCTCTTCTTTTCCCACACCTTTTTGTATTGACCAAACTTGAAGCAACATGACACATGACTCAACTTTGCATTGCATACATATTTACATTAACATATTCTGGTGCACTGTAGAGTGGATGCTATGGATAAATAAAGATGTTGTTAATAGTTGGAATTAGGGTCAACACAAAAATTGTATTTTGTTTGTTTGTTCATTAATTTAGGTCCCAGTTCACTCAACTCATTGTTAGAGGAGAACCTTCATTTGGTGTTGACGGCACTTCCACGTGTCATGAGAACAGCTGATGATGACAAGAAAATACATAGTCTGAACCTTGCTCTCGGTTACTTGCGTCTTCTTGGTAACAGACTAAGTAGCTTGCTGAATTCATCATCCTATCTCAAGAGACTGTCTCTTGCTCTGGTACAGGTGTGAAAAATTGGATTGTTTTGTATGTGCATAACATATGCAGTCATGTTGTACTATTTATGATAATATTCAGTGTTACTACAATCAAAGTGTAGGGGATTTTAGGCTTTTTTAACTTTGAAAAGATTATCAAATTGGTTTCAAGTTAGATGTAAACAAATCGCTATGAATTAGTCCAATATCAACGTAATGTCTGATCTGGAAATTATGGACAAAGCCACATGACATACTTGCTAAAACATTGGCAGAGATGTTCACAGCAAATTGTTTTCCTTGAAGATGTGTCCATAACTCTCATCTTTAACAATACCTATTGCTAAATATTTTATTTCAAAATTTTTGGACAAGGTTAAGTGTAAAGTTGGTTGTAAGTTGCATTCAGACGCATTGAACACTAACAAGCAGAGTTGATTTTAAGCTCTAGAATACTGATATTGACAGTAACTGTTATTCAAACTGTTGCAGGTTCTAGAGTTTGATGTTGGTGATGTAGGAATAGTAGAAGAAAGAACTCCATCTCTATCAGAAACAGCTGTCCCACCTTCTGAAACTAAAGGAGAAAATCCAATGTCATACCCAGCAAGCCAGTTCACTGCAAGCAAGTATCCTAAATACCACTTCAAGCATTTTAGAGATGACAAAGTTAAGGTGGCAGTCAACCAAATATGCCATGTGCTTGGTTACTATGGCAACCTTCAGCTCATAGTTGACCACTTTTTGGACTTGTTTCATGAGTCAAAGCTCTACCAGAAGCAAGCAGTTTATATCCTGAGTGAGATTGTGATGGGCTCCTGTGGAGGAACAAGTTATGGAGAGAACAACTTGATTGGTGAGATGAATAACAGTGTACTGCATGTATGCAACAAACACATTACAGTGCAGATTAATGTAATGAGCATTTTTAGTAACATGCACTCTTTTACTTGAAACAAGACAGCAAGCTTAAGTGTTAGTGGTTGACAGGATGCTCCTTAGTGAACTATTTCCATCTAATACTCGTAAGCAACATGTAAGTAGGTTCAATTATGGGTGTGTCATGGCAAAGTTTCCCATACTACAGAGCTTACAGTAAAATTAAATAATAATATTAATGATAATGATAATGATATTATAATAATAAAAGATTTCTTCTAGCACCTTTTTCCATGATTCAATGGTGCCAGTATCTCAGTTTCTGTAGCATCACATGACTAAGAGTATTGATTTCCTACTCTTCCTTGGATGGTATGATGGTCCATTACAGGGATGTTCTCCCAGAATAAAATTTGCCAACAACCATTATTACACTGGTTTGGAGAGAGCACTGTGAGAGTTAAGTCTCTCACCCAAGAATACAGCAATGAACTCAAACCACTTCACTCCAAGTGCAGCACACTAACCAGTAGGGGTTTCTTTTTTTGTCTCACTCAGGAACTGAGAAAACTGAAGGCATTGTTGAAAATCAAAGCAAAAGTCTTCCTGAAGTTCAGAACCTTGTGGAACTTTTAATCACTGAGTATATTTTTGATGGAAATTGGAACCTTGTGACCTCAAATCCTCCAGTACTACACACACCCAAACCTGTCTCATCAGACCCAAAAGATTTTCTCTCATTCAAGAAGCAAGAAACAAAGCCAGCAAAAGTTCTTCCTTTTGAAGTTCTGAGCAATAATGTACAACTCAGCTGTCTGTTACTAGAAGCAATTGGTGTGTTTTCAACAGTTATTGCTTCACATTTTGAGCAGTACCTGATGAAGGTTCTGTACCCCATCATGGCAAAGCTAGGAAATGACAATGCCGCTGTCAGTCGCTCGGCTTATGAGACTCTTGTTAAGATTTGTCAGAGCTGCGGTTATGTCTCAGTAGATGAACTTATTGCAAGAAATGCTGACTACTTAGTGAACTCAATCTCACTGGATTTCAAGTATGTTTTCATGAACTGCCAAGCTCCTTGTGTACTGAAAGTGATGATTCAGTATAGTAACCCTGGTATCCTTTCCATCATCGAGGACACACTTATGGATATATTTTCAGTCATCGATCTTTATCCTGACGAGCTGATGTACCTGTTAATGAAAGTGCTGAATGTGCTTGTTGTAATGATCAAGAAGTGGTTTCCAGCTCCAGTAAAAGACCAAGCAACCAAGGATTGTAATGAAGAGGTGTAGTATTATCTGGCATGTCTTGTTTAATTTTGAGAATTATGTGGAAAACTGGGTTTCACTCACCACATTTCAATTTTGTAAAAACTACCCAGCTGACTTGTCTGCCCTTAAAGCAGAAACTCTTTTGATTTCAGTGTCCTATTCTGGCATGATGTTGCTTTGATTCTGCTTTTTGAATAAGACAAAATATTGAAGGGGACACTACAAACATGATCAGAAACTTAGTCAGGCTTTTGTCAAGTCTTCTATTTAAAAGTGTCGTGTTGACATAATTTATAGTAGGGTGTCTGGAAGCATGTCCATGTTGTTTCTTATTTCATTTCTGTATGATTAAAAAACCTTGAGTTGCAATTAAAATCACACTGTTCGTACAACGCAGCATAGTTGTTAGGAATGGTATTTATCATATAGACACGATTGTTTCACAGGGAAATGCAACCCGTAAAAAATTCATACGAAACTACATGCGGGACCTGTGTGGCATATTTTCCCTGTCCTCCCTGGTGAAAATATCAATGACTTTGTTTCCCCTTTTTCACAGTTCTTCTTGCAAACAGTTAGTATGACTATATAATGAAAAGAAAATTACACGAGCTTGAAGATATGAATAAGAAAAATCTTTTACTTACTTGCTGCACTTGGTCGTAAAGTAGTCATTTGTTTTTACCACTCAAAAATAAATTCATATCTTCACACATATCATATATTGTTTTGAAAGAAAGCCACATGATTTATTTGCAGTACATTTTACTCATTATATCAATTTTTCAGTTTGTTTTAATATGTGTTTAATTGTTTTGTCCAGAAACCAATCAGCATTTGTCCAGAGAAAAAGCAATCTGAATTGGACAAAGAGGAGAAGCAGCTTTCAGCTGACCAGATTCGGGAATTTTTCCTGGATTACCATAAAAGGAAGCAACAATCTCTGGGATACCTAGATGATGAGGAGCCTGGGACGGGGACATCAGAGCCTGAGGAGGGTGGGGTGGAGGAGGAGCAGTTTCAGCCAGACAAGAAGCCAGAAATTCCAAGACATGTGAAATATGTCACAAGGGTAAATATGGAAATGACTTTGCCTTACTAGCCCTTTGAATGATCTTTGACACAAAGGATGCATCTAAAAGTAGGCCATAGCAGCATGGATATTTTGTATCTGTTGGTATTGTTTGCATTTTTGGCTTACCTCCAAAGCTTTGCTGTACACAACATTGCCAAGTACACAGGCTAAGGTAGCAGCTGGCACAGTTGTCAATGCCTCCTGCCTCAAAATGAGCAACAAGGATATCCATTCATATATTAACCAAATACCAGAGAAAACACATAATTATGGGTGATCCCTTCATTCAAGAATTGTCATATTACACTGAAATTAGAAAGACAAATTTGTTTGCTTTTCAGTTACACAATCTTTGTCTTTAATATTACATTGATTAACTTCAAGAAAGAACTAAAGTCACCGACACTGTATTGAAAGGACTTAATACATTGTACATATGTCTGATCGATAACTCTTTAGTTGATCTGCATAAAATAAGTTACTTTATTTTTGCCATTTTCCTATCAATGTATCAATGTAGGTACTGGAAAAATGTGTCCATTTCCTGTCATCAAAGTCTCCATGGCTACGTCTGTTGGTGCTGGACACAATTGACACTGGCATCCAAGCAATCAGCCAATCAGAAGATCAGCTTCTACCCATGATCCATCGCTTGTGGCCATCAATGGTCAAGAGATTCACAGATAATGAACAGGTAAATCACAACAGTTCTCAGTTACTGTAGTCATTCTTAGAATTTTGCAGTTCAAATCTAAATTACTAAACTATGATGGATAGATGAGTTGTTCTGTTAACAAGAACAGAAAAGCCAAGAGATAAATTGCATGCAATTTGTTATTTAAGGAAGGAATGTGCATATTAAAGTTCAATCTCCTTCAAGCATGGCGACTTGAAAACCTGAAGCACTGCAAGTCTGCCATATTAAAGTTACTTGAAATTCCTATTTAAGAGTTGTTAATTGAGCTCACAATCCGTTCGTATCTCTGCCATTATTTGACGGTTAATTGCTATAGGCTCCTGAGTACCTGTGGCACTTCACCTCATGTTTAAGCGAATTTTACCTCAGTATTCCCGGACAGTGCTTGAAGCGGAGTCCTTTGACAGAGCTCTGTAGTATACATGTAGTGAGATTGGAAGCCACATGTCTTGTGCTTTGCATGACTTCTAAACTAGATTTTGGTGACCTTCATTGAGTTATCTACTTGTTCAAATCTACGTGCAATGATTGTCAGTAGACCTTAGTAATTTCGCGTGGTTTGCATCATTGTAAAAGCAGGAAGTCAGTGTGCAGTCATAACATTGGATGCAAATGTATATGTGTATCATGCTGTTTTTGAAGACAACTTAGATTTTGATAATTACAGCTCATTTTTGTGGATTAAACAATGAATATGACCTTCTCTTTGGCAAATTATCAATGCAGAGTAAGCTTACGAGAAGAATTAAATTAATTTAATACAATGTATATTAAATTCCCCTTGTTTCTCTCAGTGCTGGGGTAACCCTGTGTTGGACTAGATCCTTATTGACGGAGAGAATGTAAAATACTCCTATTTTCTTCGTGGTTCAGACTCTGGACCCTTGATAAGCCACCTAGGCTTGAAAGAAACCTCGCCCACATTTACGTATTAAATTCTCTCTAGGCGTGCTAAAAAAAGTATGGAGACTATAAGGAGAAATTATGTTAGCTTCAGGGTAACGATTTGACAGCTTCATTTGTATTGCAAATCTGCAGGTAGTCACTATCAAGGCTGTGACTGTATTGTGTTCGATGGCTGAAGCGTCAGGAAGTTTTATGCAGCGTCGAGTCATTAAAGATGCCATCCCTTCTATGACTGCCTTCCTTGACAAGCAGTCATCAGTGAGTCTTAAGGCAGGCCCAGTCTACTCACAATCTCAGTCGTTCAAGCAGCAGCTGGCTGTATTGAGGAGCCTGGGTCGACTGTGTAGACAGCTGGAGATCAGCGAAGCAACGCTTAGCTCTGTAGTGTGGGTTTGTGCCCAGTATCTGAGCTGTCGACAGCCCAAAGAACTTCAACAGGTTGGTAAAATGTTTAGTAAGTCACAGTAGCTAACCTTGACCTACTGTGATGATTCATAAAGCGAAATAACTCAACCATACCGACTCTACGCCGGCCAGGTAACGTTTCGTGTAGTCTCAGTTTTGTTGCGCGGTTCAAGACAAGTTGAACGAAATATTGGCTTAGTGTAACAGCCCTAGACAACCCATGAAGGGTTTATTACAGCATTATCGCTAGATCGACTTGCCCAAGTAGACTAAACTGATTTTACTTTGAGCGATGCGTACTCCAACGGAAACGTTTTGAGATATTTTCATTTCAAGGTATGTTACCTTGGACAGTTTTTTTTTTTTTCAACTTGTGTCGCAGCAAAATTGGAGACAAGTTGACAAAAGAATTAGTCGTCTAATGTTAAAATACCTTATCACTTTTCATAATTTCTGAGAATATCTGGATTTCATTGAAGGTTTCTTAACACTCAGGATTATGTAAGTTTTAAGATAGCTCCTAAAGTGTCGGGGAATTGATTTTGATATATCATGATAATGATATATCTATTCGTATAGCACGTTTCCCATATACGTGATCAAATGCGCTTTACATGTCTTGTCAGGGATTAATAACCAAAATACTGAAGTTATATATGAGGATAGTCAACCAGGGGCCCGTTTCTTGAAAGTCCCGGAAACTTTTCGGGCCCGTAAAGCCGTAGCAAAATCTCGAACCTTACGATTACAGAGCTGTTTTATTCACATATTATTATATAAACACCAGTGAAATACGAGGATTTTTCCTTTTACTAAAAAATCATCTTCATCACGCGCAGTGAAGATACTATTTTTATCTTTCACACTGTGAATCATTCCTTTTTGATAACATTTTTCTTTTGTCCCTTTAACTACACCTAAATTTGTTGATTATGATCGAAACATCTTCGGGTCTTCTTCGGTCGTCTTCGGCAATGTTCGGCAATTGTTTGGAAATGCTCGGAAAATGTTCGGAAGCGTTCGTCTCGCCTTCGGAACAATTTTGGAAAATCTTCGGAGAGTGGTCGGAAATCTTCGGAAAATCGTCAAAAACGTCGTCATAAGTATGTTTATATAATAAAAACGGAGAAGTGTATACGCCTGAAACTTCTTGAGCGAAGAGAACCTCTCTTCATATTAAGAAATAGAGGTTATTACATGCCCAATTGTGGATACGAATTCTATCTTCTCGTGTTCAACTCGATATCTCACGTTTCAGGCGTATACACTTCTCCGTTTTTAGATACAGATGAGCTAAAAATGGCTTTACGGGCCCGAAAAGTTTCCGTGGCTTTCGAGAAAAGGGCCCCAGGGTTTTAGGGTATTCTCTAAATATTCCTTGACAAAATAAAAGGTTTTGAAATATACATCCCCGCAATTAGATTATTTATTGATTTATCTTGACTTTCTATCGAGGAAAATCTTGTTGTTCTGCAATTGTTCTCACAGGTGGCAGTCAGTGCATTTAAAGACTTTGCATCAGTGGAGCCAGACCTAATCTGGTTGAGCTTGAATGACCTGTTTTGTCCTGTTGAACTTACTCCTCCACATAAAACATTCAAACCTGTCAGGCTGGCTGGAGTCGCTCCTCAAGGCAAAGAATATGCTGAGAATGTCAACATTCTGTTGTCTACAATTTGAAAACAGT
Organism: Orbicella faveolata; assembly: GCF_042242905.1. Taxonomy (NCBI): domain Eukaryota; kingdom Metazoa; phylum Cnidaria; class Anthozoa; order Scleractinia; family Merulinidae; genus Orbicella; species Orbicella faveolata. The sequence goes on along the minus strand of NW_028301536.1, from coordinate 12,413,642 downwards.
GACCTGCACTATTACAGATATAGCGGGTTTTTTTTTTCATGGTTTCCGTAGGGCGTTTTTCACAAAAAAAAATTGGAGCTGTTGAACTAATATGCGGTTTCTCTGCCGGAACTAAGATTTCTTTGGTGGGAAAGCTATGTTTATTATTGTTTTAAAACGTTGTTCGTTGTTGCGTCAAGATGATTGGACTTTGTTGTTCTGGGAATGAGTCTCTAGGTAGCAGCCTTTTAAAATATATGTTTTTTGCAACTCTCAAAGTTTTTTTTTTCTCACACGCTTTATTTGGTGAGGCGTCCTTACTTTGAGATAACTTTTCCATTCTCAAAAACAGAAATTTACTGTTATGGTTCATTAGCCGTAAAAACATAGTAATGTTGTTTAGGTTGTTTCGTGGCGTAAATGTTCTTTGTAAAATTAAATACATTGGTAACGGAACTAACTAAAATTACAGAACAGAGGACCGACGTATAAGCCATCAAGGAAAATCCTGGATAATCACATTCAATAACGTGAATGTTTTGTGAAACGTGCAAGTTGTATGTTAAACTTACGCCCCGTCCACACTGCGCCGGAGGAATTTGAAAACGAAGGTTTCGCTCTGTAAAGGCATCAAATGTTTTCCGTCCACGCTTGCCAGAAGACGGTCATTTTGGATTTGGATTTGAGTAGAACTCGAGTAGATGAATATCATGATTATCGTAGCGCCATCGTTTTCCGTCCACACTAAAACGCAAATTCCTCCAGTTTAATCGAAAAACTCCGTTTTCGTGAGGGATTAGTGTGGACGGTAGAGTTAACCGTAGAAATAAGACTGCGTTTTAAAATTTTCTTCGGTGTAGTGTGGACGGGGCCTTTACAAACTGCGTGATCACGTGTGCCGCGTGCCACGTGCTAAGTCACAGTTTCACGATTTCCTCACTGTCAATGTCACGATACCCTAACCCTGTTTGGCTATTTAGGAATAATTCAAGAGCCTCCAAATTAAATTTGTTGTCTCAAAAACTCATTTTCACGCTTAAAGTCAATCGAGGAATGTTCCGAAAGGAAATTTGAAATTTTCCCGCTTTTAATGACTGAGAGGAGATGAACCAATCAAATCGTCACACTGAAACAAACATACAGTGCGTGGTCGCAAATTTCGAAAATTTTAATTGCAAATTATACATGTGGTGAAATATCTGTCTTGTTGCGTTCTTGGGTCGTACGTTTGCTATCCACGTTCATAGTTTCAGCCAAGGAAACCAACCTCTTCGCCCATAACGTACTGCAAAACACTATCAAGCTTGAAGTTGGAATTGCCCCTATGTTTGGTGCTGTTACGAAACAAGGTACCTGCGGCAAGAACTTGACTAAGCAAACATTGTTAGCACGTGGCTCGATAAAAGCAAACATGTTACGGTGTTCTCGAAGTAAACGGTTTTCTACATCGTGCTCAAGGTATAGACTGAGCCTGAATTAATGTATCTTGCAGAGGTGGCTTCTTGTGGCTGTGTTAGGCGAGTGAAGTGAATCAAATTAGCTTTTTCTTCTGGATTGCCTGTCAGAGTCATTCCAAGACAAGTGGGAATTGTTTTTAACTTTGGAGAGGTTTTCTGTTGATATTGTTTTTCCTTCAGTTTGATGAAACTCTACAGAATAGTAGTAAAGTACGCTTTTACTCGAGAATTATCTAAAGCTCGATTTTAAACTTGTATGCCCTGGTTTAGCTTCAAAACGAGAAGGGGAAATGGGTGAGGTTTACTAGTGTCAATACCGAAAATACTTACAAGCAAGTCGCTTAAATACTACTTTTGTTCTTTTCCAGGAAGAAAAGAGGGCACCATGGAGATTCCAGTGATGTGATCCACAAAAATAGGACTTCAGGTAACATATCCATTTAATTTCCAAATTTCAAATCTCCTCACTTATCGCCTTAAATAACTTTTAACACCAGTTGGGAGAATTTGATTGTTCATCATGACAATATCTCAAGGCGAGTTAGGGAAGGGGATTTTCTGGGTACAAAGGTCATCATTAGCACACATGCACTGTTTTGACAAATGCAAACGTGTGATTTTACCCACTGGATGATGAGATAAGTACAACACCTCCTCTGAGTGTTGTTTTCTGGCTGATCCCGAAAGAAACTTGTCCGTGAGTTAGCCTTCTATAAGCTTAACTTGTTTGGTTAACGGAAAAAGAAAGGTGTTTTCTTTTTTATTTGGGGTCAGTCATTCTTACGATATTACTCTGTGTGCGCGTCAATAACGTCAAACGTTTGTTTCTTGAAAAGAATGTTGTTTCTTATCAGTTGTTTTCTCCTCCTCTTTGTAGGTTGGTTCTTCTGTGCAAAGGCGCCTGAGAGTTTCAACCGATGAGCTGCAGTAGGATGTCTTGCTCAGTTAACACGACAATGGCGAGTGTATGTTCCTTGGTATTACATATTTTCTCTTTTGGTAATCTTTTTTTTTTTTCAGTAAAAATCGTAGCTGGGTTTTTTTGAGGTATCGTAGTGACATTGCGGTTTTTGACGAGAGCAACATGAATCGCTGGGAATGTCCATCGTTTCACCAACTTCGTCGCAAAACGTCGCCCCTGTAAACTAAAAGGAGAATTTGATAATCAATTTATTGAAACGAAAATGAGCTATAGACAAAAACGATGTTTGGAAGAATCAACTTTATTGCCATGAAAGTTCATAAAGTCACTGTATCGTGTATGAATCAAGGCAACCTACCTACCTGCCTATCACTCTGCTTCGAAACTGGTCCAAAAGTAAGTGAAACAAAATGTGATCGTCAGGTTTTGAAAATCTGCAAGGAACCCGTGAAGCATTTTCTCATAGAGGCCCTTGATTAGTGACCTTTTTTCATGTGGTTCGATCTTGGTAATTTGTTTTGACGAATTTGTCACTGGACCTTCTTTTGGCATCCTCGACAATCGAAAAGGCGATTTTTGGAAGAATATTCTTTTTAGTCTGTTTATTAAAGGGGCTACGTTATGCTATATACGAGCATGTCTTGCAGCACATCAAGCAAACGTTTTATAACAGTTGTTAATGAGAGTAAAAATATAGGTACTTGGAAACTGAAGTAGACCTCCAGTAGAGGTCACATTTCTATTCAAAAGCCAGCTTGTGTAATTTCCAGTCCTTGATTTGGAACACGTTACACATGGGGTGTGGATACTTTGCTTGACCTTGAACGACCTCCCGGAGGCTCGGCCACGCTCGCCGCAGTGTTTGTTACAATATGCAAATTGCCACGTGATTTTTGAGAAGTTTCAACTGTTTCTTTGCGTGTTTGCTAACTTTTCTCTGTTATGTTTAAGATAATGCTTAACATACATACCCATACTATGCTAGTACGATAATACATTTTCTCCTAACTACCCGCCAATGTAATGCGGTAATGCCGTAACAAAATCGCATTTACTCTATATTATTTTGTTTGTTGGGAACTGGTTATTCTCCAAGTTCTAACCTTCATATGCATTTTACGTGTAGCTTGTTAGTGCATCACAAATAAAAGGCAGTAATTATTGACAAGGATTTTCTCTATTTTCTTTTAGAATGAAATCATGCTCCGGATTCTTGTCATGGATTGATGTGGATTCTCATGGCTTTCCGTGGACGATACCTGCTGACGTTAGTGAAGTAATTGCTAAATAATGCTTCTCCGCTTTCTACTTTCTGTGCTTCGTTAGGTTAAGAACAGTAGTTTATATAGAAACACTATTTTAGGTGAACGCTCGAGGAAACTGTTCAGACCTAAGAGTGATGAAAATCTAGTTTCTCTTTTCAAAATCTATACGTTGTATGGCGGACAGGTGATTAGAAAATGTTCCACTTCAGAATATTGTCTTGATAAACCATCAAATTCTCACAGCTACTGCCAAAGAAATATATGGTAATCAGATACAAGAATTTGAACGTTGAGCTTGTTACTGAGAGGATAAACAAACGCAGACCCATGTTGTTGAGAACGGAAGTTAAGATGGATTTTCTTGTCAACACTACAAGTAGATGAAATGTCAGTTTTCTCAGTGATTTTACGGTGCAATTAATTAGGATGGTTTTAAATTTCGTCATTTTCCACTGTTTGCAACAGAATAGTATGAAAACCAGCCAATTTGCATTTCACTTTGTTTCAATTTTTGTGATTTGTTTGATGACAGAATTTAAAATTCCGTTTCTGAGTAATTCTGCGATGTAGTTAGCTAGGTTCGTGTTATATTTAGCCATTTTTCGCTGCTGGTTTGGAGTAAAACTAAACACCGAATTACGCACTTTAAGCATTCACGAAATACTTTGAAACAGAATAGTACGAAAAGTAGCCAATTTCCAGAACGTCATTAAAATTTTGGCGTGATTTGTTTCATTACAGAATTTTCAAATGTCGTTTTTGAGTATTCTAAGATGCAGTGCCATTTTCGCTGCTGGTTTTGAGTAAAATTAAACAACGAATAACGCACAGTGAAAATTAACAGTGGAATTCTGGCTTCAATTGAATTACATTACAGTTTTTGAGTAGCTTGTTTGATAACATGGGTCCGCGTTTAGTGTAGTTTATGCAAAGAAAATTTTCTCCACGTCGTTTGGATAAAATTTTACACAACTTGTTAGAAAGACTGTCGCGCATTCCTGTATTTAAAAACTAGATAATTTTAGGCATCACGTAGCGTTTTCTTTTAACAATTTAATTTTGTTTCAAACGCCTTGTGAAAAATCAACAGGAAATTATTTTTTCAATAATCGGAACTATTTTTTGGTAGTAGTTGATGCAAATCAAGGAGAACGTTTTATCAAACTGTCGTGTAATCTCTACTATTTGGTAGATAGTTTCTTTGATAAACAGGAAATCTTATGCTCGAATCTGTGGTTTAGGCAAGATTGTTCTCTATTTATCTCTGTAATTATTGTAATTCTGTTTCCGAACTTAGTTTCAAGTCGGCGTATTCTCTTAATGATGTACTTAACAAATTGTTATTATCATTGCTTCAATTGATCATTGTAACTTGTAATTATCTTTCATTTGTATGCCATTTTGCAGTCAATAAAGTTGAAATAAAGAAACACGTGTTATCGATAATCCAGTCTTGTGATAAGTAAAAATATTTTGCGCTTTTAAAAGGGGCCTGGAAACTAGTCGGGATGTAGGCTATCTCTTTTACTATTTTTTGACTATGTAGGGTTGCCAAAAAGGAAAAAAATTCTGCGATTTTGAACAGAGTCTAGCCAGAAAACAAACATATACTTTGACTTTTGATGGGACAAATCCGTTGCGCATTACAAGATTTTTCCCGCCAAAAGACTTAGTATATTTTTGACTCAAAACCAGACACCATTCAAAAGAGCAGACTTTTTTTTTCCTAAGGACAATTTTCCCGCCAAAAGACTTAGTTTTTTTTTTCAATACTTTTTTTCGGCCTCTTTTAAAAGCGCAAAATTTTCCGCCAAAAGACTTAGTTATATTTCGACCATTTTTCATGCTTCTGTGTAAAGCGCAAATATATCACTCCCGCTGAAAGACTTAGAAAATGACCCCTTTTAAAAGCGCTGCTACAATGTTTTGCCACACGAATAAATATTATACGAGTATTTATTTGCATTCTTTATTAAATGAAGCTGCGAACTCGGCATAGAAAGCGCGCAATGACAAGAGGAGGTATCTTCATTTGATAGCGCGTAATTCAGTAACTTCTTCACTCCTGCAAGAAGAAAAAGAAAACGAACATAAGATATAGGAAAAATAAAAATTACTGAAGACAGTGACTACCCATTCTCGTGCATTTCCCCCCTACTCGTTGTTCGAAATCCGACAAATTCCAGCCGGATTCAAATTAACAAACACAGTTTTGCTCCCAAACAAATTAAATTTTTCATATGCCAACGTTATAAATAGTTCTACATGACGGTCAGCGTGAAGACCTACTAGAACGTGTACTTTTGTAGCGCAAGTTATGTCTTAAAAACCGAGAAACTAAAAAAAAAACGATATTTCGCTTAGCTGAATATTCCAGTTGCGTTTTTGAGTCGGTATTTGCATTTTTAAGTGCGCAGTTGCACTGAAGCTCGAGAATAAGAAGTAATCAATTCAAAACAATAGATTACTAAAAGACCATTGTACGTGTATTATTTCCACGAAACTCCATTTGTATTTGTAAAAGAAAGCTTGAAAAGTCCTTCTTTCCTTCACAGACCCAATAACATTATTTCACGGCTAAGTTTCTATGCATTCAATTACTTTTTCCTTTATAAAGAAGTCAAAGGAGATTGTACAAATCGCAAAGTGGACCACACCATATTTCTCAACAATTATTCACAGCAGCTTAGTCTACTATATCTCATTTAAAAGGGCACAATAAATACCTTCTAGTGAAAAGTTTGTCTTTATTTAAACATTGTGTTTTTTGTTTCGTTTTTTTCAAAAAATTAATCAATAGAACTTGGCAAAAAAGGAAGAACAATTTAGATAGGCATAAATAATGTAAAGCTACTATCCTGATCGAATTTGATGAAGAGTGGAAGCATTTCCCTTGCTTTTGAGCAAATATACCCTGAAAACAGTGCAGAAAACGAACGAATCTGAAATTTATGATAACTACAATTAGCATTCTTATAACTTACGCATCCAAATTAATCACCATATCTAAATGACCGTTATTATTTCAGTGGAAAAGAAAGCCTTCAATGGTTGTAAACAAAACAACTAACATATCTCTATATCTTGTAACTCTCTATATCTTGTAACTCTCTCTATATGTTCCCTGTACTCGCCAAAAAAAGTCTTCTACCTATATAAAATATATTTCGCTTTGAAATCTTCTTTGGTTTTACTCCGCGCTGGTCAGTATTCAGCGCCTTGGACGCAAGAACTGGCAAACAAATTGAAAAGTGGTGAACAGTGTCGTCAAATGATAATAACCCCGATTCAAATCTCTGATAACAGTTAATATGAAAAACATCAACGTTTTGAACAAAAGTTATTCAGCGTCGATAGATCAATGTTCTAACATGGTTCCGAGGTTTTCCGTTTTCATTTTATTTAATACTATAGCGAACGTCACGTGATCTGAAAACAAGAAATATTTGGCCCATAAAATCATCCTTCCTTTTGTGATAATAGGTTTTTGGCCTGGGAAAGCGCTTCTTTAAAAACCTGGGGAACTCTCTTGCTGCGGGGATCAGTACCGGATCTGTTACAGAGAATTATCTTCAGAGACGTCAACAGCACTCAGAACTTAGGTCCAACGATATCGTTTTAATCCAAGAACACAACCAGAATGCAACCGGAACATAACCGGAATGCAACCAGAATGTAACCAAAGAATATTTTACAAGGCACGACTATTTAAACCGAAAGCACAATTCTAAAGGATTACGTAAAGTTATTGAAAATTCTTAACTAAACATTATCTAATACATTTCAGAAAGCTCGATTGGCTATAACGGAATTCATCGTTTACAACATTAATAACTTTCAAAACAATACAGGCATAGATAACAGTTTAACAAAAGACTATTGCAGGTAGTAATTACAGTTCAACGCTTATTACAGTTATGATCCTACAACAAACTAGCAGGTGTTTGTTACGGTCAATGAACTGGAACAGTAACCTGTAACTTAGAAATGCAAAACGAACTAAAACAAATATATCTATGTTGGATTTCCATATTTTCTGATAGCGAAAGCGAATATGTAAAACATACTTAATTATCTAATTTTCTCTCCTCACACTTTCTGGAGGAAGGCTTGACTTTTCTTGACTTTCGCAGACTTAACTGATCTTGCATGATATTGCCAAGGACTGTCACCTTCGGCAAACGTTGATGTCGGTTCATCGATTTATCATTTTTGACAAGATCATCCCCCTCATTTTAGACACAAAGTTACGAAGGCAATTTTCTCTGACAGCATTTACTGCTGTACTGTTGGCACGTGGAGTAGTGATCTTGCTCGTTTGTTAACTCCTAGTTTCCTTTTGATAGATCAGTTTCTCTACCGTCTTCATACATTTAGCTAAAAAATAAAAAAATCTGAAGTTGAATTTTGCCCCACACGCTGTCGAATTCTATTTCCGTTCCGTTATTTGAGCTCTTCGTTTATTAGCTGTTTTAAACAAACATGGCAACATTTGGAATCTGTTGACGCAACTTATACAAAATATACATAAAAAATCTCTAGTTTCTTTCCCCAACTGACATTTTCAAATTCAGGGTGTTTTTCCACAGGCTTTATCTTTAATTTCTTACACAAGTATCTCATTAGGGCTTCTAGTTATGTTTGCATTCGAGAACAAGAAAGTTTATTCTGTGATTGACCGCAGTAAAAGGCTTGAAAGAAACATGAATTGGAACATTTTCGTGCGAAATGAGAAAGTTCCAAAACAAATGAATAACAGGTGTCGGAAAAGATTGGTCGAAGTTTGATTTTCATACAGTTATACTGGTTGGACGCAATGAACAGAGTACAGATGTTACAGTCTTGGCGATTACGACTTCAAGCCAGAAACACTGGGTACGTCCGTCCACCATCATAAACTGCTTAAAAGACCAGGATACTTTTGAGAAGACATGGGCAATTTTTCTGAGCAAAAACTATTTTTCGATTTCAGGTCGTGCTGACTTTTTTCTTGGTAGGGAGACTCATTCGATTAATATAAGTATAAATTATATATTTTCCTGGCTCGCTTGAAACAGTTTTTTGCTCGGATCATGGTTTGCAGGAATGTATTTTGGTAACTTCCCTCTTCAAAACTATAAGGCTGGCCTCAAGTCAGTGTTTTAAAGAAAACATTCTGCTGTACACAGCTGACAAAAACTCCATCCGTCTATGGGTGTATTATTTTTTTTTTCAAGGAGAGTATGCTTCGCAATAAAATCCATTGGAAAAAGGTAATTTACGTAGTAGTCTTTAGAGACATTTCAGTTGATGATTTGCTTTCAAAGAACAATTCTTTAAAGGTACTACTGACTCAAATGACCACAAATGTACGTTGCGTTGCCACATCATTCTAGAATTACCTCCAGTACACAACAGGAAAAAAAAAACACGTTTCGTTTGATTCGTGCCTTGACAGATGTCAGTCAAAAACGCCTCCAAAAAGGTTGAATATGATGTAGTTCAACGATTCATTCCTCTGATCTTATTTTTTTAAGATCTCTTTACTCAAGAAAGTTTCAGCTTCGGAAAAAACATTGAAAAATTACGAGGCTTAGAAGTAAACTGGAAAAAGCCACAAAAACTGTACAAGTAATTAGTCCCCGGTTAACAAAACGAGATAAAAATACTGCCAAGGGTGTTTTTGACATTCAGAGAAATCTAAACTATTTCCTGTTTTTCGGAGTTGGGCTACAGCATTACTAAAAAAAACAGGTAGTTATCGGTTATTTGGGAAAGCTCTCTCAGCTGAGCCCTTCTTTAAAGATAATAATGACTGATGGTACAAACTAAGAAAAACTTTAAAAATATGCAAACTTACCATATCAGTTGCTCTGACAACAGTGAAGAATCATCAAATGTTTCATCATTGAACACACTGAAGATGACAGGATAAAAAAATCACCAGCAAGAAGTCAAAAATAAAATCACAAAATAAACCCCATAACGTTTCTTTGCTGTATCACAGTTTGACAACATAACGCAATCAACGTATGTCTTTTCCGCGTATGGAGCACCTAATTCCATCCATGATAAGCCCCTCCTTTGCTCCTCCCCAACCCGTTTAGAAAAAAGCTCACTAAGAACTCTTTTGAGACAAAAATAAGGTTAGGGCTATATGGTCAAAGGTTGACAGTATTTCCCTTGAAATTTTTTATAATTTTAGTTAGCTCTAAAAGGAAAGCGGTTTATGAAGTTATGCTGCGAGTCAAATAAAACGTTGAAGGCGTTAAACTTCTCAGCTCGGCTTCGCGACCTCACCTTTCAGGCACAATCGATGCAGTACACCGTAGATATTTTTGTCGCAAAATATTATGCACACGAGGAGATATTTACCATTTTTGTGGTGGTTACTGTGCTAGATTCTACCACTGACCTCTAAAATATCCCAGCCGGTGACAAACAGGACTTGATCGACAAGCTTAACTCTGTCTTTACACGTGTTCCCTCGCGCTTTTGCCGAATCGTCAGATTTTGCTGGATTTCCACGTTTTTATCGGCCTCAAATGATCTGTACATAGTTACGATGTACATCTGCCTTCTCGAGCTGACCTTTACCATCTTATTGTTGCAAGGTTTCCTCGTTTTTTTCTGGTAATATTGTAAACGAAGCAAGAGTCACCGAAGACTTGTTCGCACACCACTTCTGATGAATAAATTAGCCGCTTCAACGTGCGCTTTTGGAAGAATTTGCAATGTAAATTTGAAAATACACTAGATCAATTTCCCGCCAAATAAAAATCACATTTTGAATATCTGGACTTTCATTTTAAAGTTATTTTAAGAAATAAAATACCAGAGAGACTTCAAATGCCTTTTGGAAAAGGTTTGGTGGAAAACAAATGCTTAGGGGCGTGTTGTGCTCCTTGTGTACAAGCGGAAAAGAAATAAAAGTATTTATGGAAACATAAGAGTGAATGATTTCGTCCAAAATGAGTGACCCTAACAATTATGATGATTCTAAAATAAACGGTCGTGATTTTGTGGAGAGAGGGTTCCACTCTCCCATCCTGAAAACTGTCTTCGGGAAAGTTCAAGTAGACAAGACGCTCGAAAAAACCAATTTTATGGACCCAGCACCCCACCCCCACCCCTCCCTCTTCCCTTTCTTCGTATTGGCATATCGCAATGAACGTCGGGAAGCAGAACAAAGCCATTTTAATCTGGGCCTCGAGGAAATGTGGAACTCTTTCTTCAGAAAGACACTTACAACTCACGGATTTTGATCGCAATGGTTAAGCCAGGTCAGTTATTTGTTTCCATTTTCATTGCCTCACTTTTTTCTGAGCTGAATCAAGAGGGACCTTGCAGATTATTTTCCTCCGCTGCATCGAAGTTAGCTGCGTAGCTTAGCTTTGTTTTGAAGGTAAACAGCAACCGTTATTAATAAGCTCACTATAGTTATGGAAATTAGATGTATTTGGTATGCCTTTTTGCTTAAAAACTTCGTTTGATTTGTACATTGATAGTATCAGTTGTAGGAAAAGTTGAAGATCAGATTCGAACTGAAAATTTTTGTCGACCTTAGGCAAATAATCTGACTGTCCGATTAAACAAGCCGTGTCTTCGATTTTCATCAAGCTTGAGACCTTTAGAATGAAAATAACACAACAGCAAGAGGCAATATTGCTGTCGAATATTGTATTAAACCAGCGGAAATAGGGATGATTCCTTTTACAGGCTTGATTACCCTAGCAACACGGGATAGAACGACGAATACATGTAACTGGGTCAATAAACCAAAGCATAATCTTGTTTAGTATTCATGAATGGTTGACGGCCAGCGTTCGAGAAGGAATGTTATTTTGTTTAGGTACAGTACAAAATATGAAGTCTTAAAGGTTTGTACCAGGAACGAAAGCGATGCAAACCATGCATAATCAATGAAAATAGATGAAAACAAATGCAATTTACAAATACTCTTACTGATCTGTTTCTAACACTAATCCGACCTCGTACTGTCTGAATTAAGCTTACATCATCTATGTTGCATTGGCGCTGCTGCTCATATATATGTATTCACAAAAAACACAAGCAATGTACGATATTGTGGATTTACCTGGTTTGAATCTCATGACAGATCGATTTGTCTTCGTCTGCAGTTTAGTATTAGGGACCTTAGTTACGAGGACGGGAAGGCCAGGACGGCAGTGGTCGCGGGAAACTTTCGCGGGTCCCGTCGTGTCCCCAAAGACAAAATGCTAAGATGTGTATTTTCGTAAAGGACAGCGGCGTCAATAACGCGAGCTTCGTAAAAGATATACCCAAAAGCAATGACTTCCTTTAGACTAAAGAGATGGTAGAAATCTTATCCTATAAAGTTTAAACGATGGTGAACAGTCAATGCTGAATTTATTCTTCTTTCTTTGTAATAAAGAAATCAGAATTTTCCTACGAAAAAATAAACGAACAACCTGATCGACCTACGTCAGATGGCTTTTACCACCGAGCGTTTAAGGACTTTGAGAATCCTGTCGTTAGAGAACCCTGACATTGGGTGAACATTTTGATTTCCATCTGTAATTGTAACAAGCATTATAAAAATAAAGCAAACATTACATCAAAACAACAGTAAACATCAGTTTGCAACTGTGCATTTTATTTGCTGGATGGATGCTTTCATGGCACTCATTCTTACAACATTTTATCGACTGTACTTACACTGATGCATTCTCAATGCACACGGTTTATATTTCGTTTTGAGCTTGTACACTTGTGACAGCGACTGAACAGTGACTGCAGAAACACAAATGAACAGAGACAAGGAATATTTTAGTTCACATTTTTTTTCGTATTTCAGCGTAGTATTTCTACACTGCAATCACGAAAAATGTGAACTCAATAAACATTCTCATTAATATAACTGAAAATAAGGTCGACTGGAACATTTCCAGGGCAAAACAAGAGCAAAGTACTCACGTTGTCCATATGATGGTAGGTCGGGCGAAATGGCGTCCTCAACGAGATGACAACGGCAGAGAAATGAGTCAAGAGTTCTTGTGCACATGCCCAGTTGAGTAAATTTACTCGGGATAGCCGTCTTAGGTCTTCCTGTCCTGACATCTTAAGGTCCCTAATGATTCTTGCAGGATATCTCAATTTAATTACAGTTCAACCTCTATTAAGTAGCCACCCTCGGGGAAATGGATAGTGGTCGCTTAAAAGGGGTTGGCCGCTTAATAGAGGTAAAAACAATAGAAACGCCCTTAAATTACTGGCCGCCTAATTGGAGTGGCTGTCTAATAGGTGGCCACTTAATAGGGGTTGGACTGTAGTGGCCACAAGATCTGGTCACATAAGTAATGAGATGATGCATGTGTTTTTGTTCGACTGCATTTTATGATTATTTTAATTAGCCTCATCACTCTTGGCTGGTTTGGCATTTCTCAAGAGAGATGATCTTCAATGATCTACAATGCACTGTTAAAAAATTCCCCGCTGGTGATGAAAATCTGCCCAGAGTCTGGTTAAACTGGATGAAATTGAATATGCTGATTGGTCAAATAGCTAATTTGTGTGAATGAAAAACTATCTGTTATTTTAGTCTAACATTAGACCAGGATACTGGCCCTATGTAAAAACCGTATAATTTGAATTTTTTTTTTTTTTTTACTTTGACAATATATTAAAAGTCAGCTTGATAGCAAGACCAAGAGGACACAAACAAAAGAAATGAATAAACATGTCATTCAGTTCCCTTTGTTTGTGTCCTCTGAGCCTCACTATCAAGCTAAATTTTAAGATATTGAAAGTGTCCTATTGGGAGACTAAAACATGACTGTTGTAAAATTGAGCAACCTCATGCAAGTCTGCAACACTGCAACTATTGCATAAAAACATTCATTGAATTTGTTTTTGTTGATGTCAGTCTTTTGACACCTTTGAGAACCAGATATGTCATAATTAGTTCTTTCCCCCTTTGTTTTCAAACTTACAAATCACAACTTACAAAGGGATTCCTAATGAGATGAAAACGCGTCCTTAAAATGTTAGTACTCATTACATGGATTAATGTTTCTTTGACAGCAGTGGTAGTTCCAAGTAAAGCAAAAACATTAATAAATTATGTAGTGCAAATTATTAACAGTTATTGCAGTAGCTATCAGTGTGGGATACTTTCTCAGCTGTGAATCACAGGTGTTCTTTTTTGTGAAATGTCAACCTGGCCTAGAGGGATGAGATGCCAGGCTCTTAGCTCTAACAGGCTAGAAATAATGTAGGCATGTTTACATAACCTGATGCGGAAATGAGGGGAGCTACTAGAACGAATTTGAAAGTTTATGAATCCCACATCATGTGGGACATCACATGGGGTTATTTTTATTGACTAATAAATTGTAAGTACTTTCAACTTTCCAAGATGACTTTTTGTTGTTGATTGTTTTCTTGTAAACAAGAAATGACTTTTCAAAGTCATTTTAATGTTTAAGTCTAGAAATTAATTAAGTGTAATTTGATATCTTAAAAATAGCATTGTGGAAAACAACTCTAGTCTGTATAGCTTATAAGACCATGCACTATATGACCAGAATTTTATAATTTATAAATTAATAACAAACAGAAAATGGTACAGGTTGTAACATGGCCTAATATGAACATGACAAATCATTTGGAAAAATCTGAAAATTTTTGTTAAAGTGTTTAAAGTTAAGCTTCACTGAAAGTTGCCAAGCTTGGTTATGTCTGATTTTTGACTGGTCATCTTTCATTTCAGGGTAAATCTGTCATTCAGCACTGGTCATGACTGGTGAAGATTATCTTAATGACCCATCTATATTCTTGTTGCCCATTGTCTTCATTGGCTTCCTTATTCTTGGACTTTGTTTTGCATTCTGCTGTTATCTTTTAAGGTATGGGATAGTTGAGACTTAAGTATGTACTTTCATCTGCAGTAAGATAGTATTCAGTGATTGTAAATTTACCAACTGAAGGTGAACACTTTAAGGCCACTGGGGCTGCTCTAGCTGGTCTGATTCATAGAAAAAAAATGCTACAACAATTACACCATTACTCATACAATAATAAAAGTATCATGAATAAAACTTCTTACAGACTCCTCCATAGTGTGGAGACCTCAATATACTTCTGCCACAAATTAGTGCCCGGGGTGCTTATTTTAATTTTAGAAGAAGACACGGGACACTTATTCGAGGGAGGGAGGGGGGGGGGGGGGGCGCTTATTTAATTTTTCCCAAATCATGGCCTGACATGATCTTTTTTTTTTAAATACATCATCTGGGCATAAACAACAACATAAGCTGTTTATTCGATGTTTATCCACATAAAAAGCTGATCCTAAAGTTAAGTTTAAATCATGGCTCTGTTAGTACTTGTACAGTAATTTTTTTCCAAACGTAACATTTTCACAAATTGAGACAATGCACAAATCTAATACTACATGATGAAAACTACACATCCTTTGTCTCATTGCGCATCCACAAAATTGGGGGAGGGGAGGGGGCGCTTATTCGAGGGGGGTGCTTATTTGTAATTTTTGCCAGTAGGAGGGGCACTTTTTTGAAGGGGGCGCTTATTCGAGGGGGGGGGGGCACTAATTTGTGGATTTACTGTATTCTCTACCTGTATTACATGGACACCTACATGCCTCTCTAGTGTCTGTTTAAAGGGTTAATTAGTAGCTGTATTGCAAAGTGAATTTGTGTGATAAATTGGAGTCATGTCACAATAGCAAAACTTGGCAGGTAAATTGTCATGTGGTTAATATCAGATGAGAAATTAACTAATGTTAGCGAAAAAAGTTGCATGGCAGTATTTTGAAAGGGTCTTGTTAAAAGAGGGAAAAATTGTATTCAAATGGTATTCATCACAGACTTGAAATGTAATATTTTGTTCTTTCAAGGACCAGCGATGAGTTGAGTGCAGATGTAGAATCTTCAAGAAGAATTGAATATGATGGCCTAAGACGGGTAATTCTATGAGATTACTATCAGTACTCATTTTGAAAAGTTCTAGAAAACGCTATTAACAGTTGTATAAAAGGGAACTTGCTTTCGAAACTCTGAGGCCTTATTTTTTGATCATCACCAAATGAGACAGTACATGTAGCTGCAAATTGGTAGTGAATTTGCCAGGATAGCAGCTGCCACAGGCTGGCATGAAAAGGAATGCAATGTAGAGATCGGATACATCTGAGGGTGGAGATGATATCGGGAAGAGAAAAATGTATAGTGTTCCTTCTTAAAATATCTTTTTGTCTTGCATTGCTTGCTTGGAAATATTGTGTAAGGCCCCAGTTATATGGTGTCAGGTACCCGAGACAACCCTCCCCCAGAGGCAACTTTATCAAGCATTTATATTTGAAAACCTAATCCCTGCAGGTCAAGTGAAAGTTGACCTTGCATGATTATTCTTAACCCCTATTGAATAATCAAATGTGTAAATATCCCTCTTTCTTTGAATTTTCCTCGGTCATTGGATCACAGTGGGTTTTGCTGAGCTAATTTTCACTTCATTGATACAAATTTCTGCTTTAAATCCTAAACCTAGGCGTTACGTGACACTCGCCATGACAAGAGTTGTCCCGGTTGGGCAAGCTACGGCATTTATATGAAAAAAGTTGTCCCACCTACCAGGGTTACCCTACCTGCCGAGGCAAGACAACTCACCCACCCGAGTTGTCTCACCCCCCGGAGATGAGTTCGCAATCCTAATCTAAAAGATTAGTTGCATTTTGCAAAGAACTAAGCTAAAAGTTAACTCAGCCAGGGTGACTCGGACCTAAGTTTTAAGTCAAGGGAAATTTTGAACATTTTTGATGTACTGTCATGAATTACAGTTTTAAAAATTGCAAAAAGAATCTGTAATAATATTATATTTTTGGTTTATTTTGCTATTTTCAAGGGAAACTACAGGAGGAAATGGCTAAAGAAAGTTTCTCTAAAGAATGATGTAAGTGTTCAAATCTTCACTCTAATGTAAAAAGTAAATAAATATATAGTAGATTTGAGGAGAATCAGAAATTTTGTCAAACTGATGCATTAAGTTTAGCCACTGATTATGAAGTTGCCACTCCAACAGCCACTGTTGAAATTGAAGTTTGTGTCATTTACTGTACCAAGATAAACTGCCAAACCAAACTTCTGCAATATTGTATTCATTGTAGGGATCAGCACATTTGATTAGGTTCTTTGAACTGGGCTACAATGGCAGCTAAAAGATTATTTTGAGTTTCTGCATGCAAGTGCTATTTTGTAACACCGTCGACTGACAAACACTTTTCAGTTGACTCTGCAGATGACCCCCACTCCTGCTGTTGAATTGTCTCCAGTCACCAACGTACAACTTACGGCCCTTTTCAGAACTACCCTCACCCAGACAATCACACCATATATGAATTGTTATTTTCACTGTGCAAAATATACAAGAGCCAATGAATTGATTAAACATAGCTAGTTACAATTTTTCTTTGTTTGTGCATATATTTGAGGACTTATTATTCTCACAACCACTTTGCATAAAGCCCATCGATATTGTATTTTGTTTCTTAGACATGTGCAATATGCTTGGATGATTTTCAAAACAAGGAGGAAATCAGCATTTGTAGATGTGGACATGCTTATCATCACAAGTGAGTCAATAAAGGTTCTTGATCACACTGTGCAGCTGGTTAATATCATATTCACATTGATTTCTGCAAGGGGCTCCATGTAAGTGTAGAGGCGTCAATGAATAACAAGGAAAATTGGAGAAGATGCTCCTGCAAAACCTGGAATTTCAGAAACCTTGCTTTTTAAAACAAATGTTAGGTGTGAAATCCAATCAGAAACCCTGTCCAGTTTCTTAAAACAATAGCACTATAGCAGACATTGTCCTCCTACCCTGCTCCGTCCATGAAACCAACTGACCATTTTTGTATTTTCGGTTTTGGAGTGGAACTATAGCTCTCAACTGAGTCTAAACCGGGGAGTGATAATGTGGTAGTTTTGACTAATGTATTTACATCCTAGCTTGTCGCCTCCCAATTCAAATCATTTGATGATTCATTTGGGAGGTTACAAATAAATAAATATTATTGTTCTGTTTGCACATACTCCCATGCAATGATCTGCATTTGGCAAATTGCTCAATTGTAACCTCCCAAAATGAATCAATAGCAGTCTGAATAGAGTCGCAACAAGAATAGAAACATGTAAACTGTCTATTCAATACTGGAATATGAAATCAATATGATCTATTTGTGAACTTGTACATGTCTTAAGGTGGGAATGGGAATTAACCAAAATCACCACTGACATAAACAGATTGAAACTACTGAACAAATATATTAATTTACTACACACGGTTGTTACAATTTTTCAGATGTATTATGAAGTGGATGGAAATTAAAGAAACATGCCCCATATGTCAGCGTAACTGCAGGCATGAAAATGAAAACGGAAATGCCAATGGAGGGGAGAGAACACCATTGCTGACAAATCCTTTAGAGCTGTGAGAGATACAGCGCAGCACAGAGTTTTAAACAGTTTGAATAAAATGTCACAAGGAATGGACTGATGAATCAGCTCAACGGAGTGTGTTTGAATAAACAGTTGCTGACTTTATTACACATTATGCCTGCGGCTGGAAAAGCAAGATTCTTTACCTCAGAGTACAAATGTCTCTGCGGATATTTTATTGAGTGATTAATTGATAATATGCTTCTTGTTTTTACCTTACGATTCATTCAACAGCTTTTATTAAGAGCTTTTGCGTGACTGTGCAAACATTTATTTTTTCCATAATGGGAAGCATCATTTGGCAAAAATAGGCAAAGTGACATAATGTCATGGGAAGTTCCAGTTTGAGTCAGATTTTAATTTTATTCCTGAATGTCAATTTTTTTTATTATTTAAATTATTGTAAAAAGTAGATTTACACATATGTAGTGGGGATTTAAAACTGGGGTGTTTTCAACTGTTAGATTTCTCGGCTGTGTTATGTAGTCTTACTCCATCAACTTATGTAAGTGTCAATTGCTTTCTACACTTAGGGAAGAAACTAAATGACAACTTGGCACCGCTACCAGTTTAAGCTTGATGATACCCTTAATCATGGGTGAAGGCAAATCAGCCTACAGTCGAACCTCTTCTTACAGCCAGCCTCACCCAATGGACACTTTTATATTGCAGCCAGGTCACACTTGCTTCCAGAGTAACTACATCTCACATATAATTTCTACCTCCACAATACTGACACTCAGGAGAGCTCCTTTTGTGACCGTATTGAGGAGGTTCAACTGCATTACCGTGTTTATCTCTTGTTAGCTGTAGGTTATGTTACAGTAACTTGTTAACCTGTGTAAATCCGCTCACTCTCCTTAAGATCTTGTTGAGTTGGTCAGTCATTAGGATCTTTAGATTGGACTAACAGTACAAGAACGATTTACAAATTTCAAATCAGTGATCTTTCCAGAGCCCTTGCTCCTTGTGTTAGTTTCAAGTTGAGAGGGTCGCTCATGGGATGAGATGGGTATGTGACGTGAAAATGTGAAGTCTGCAAACTAGAATTGAAAAGTCGCACTCTTACTCAAACTTTAAGTCCCCTGACATTATTACGGCATGGCCTAAACTGTTGATCGAGTACTTGTGTTAGACTGTTTCTTACATTTCGCCGTGTTAGAGCTGAAAAACAGGTTCATTAGGTTATTAACAAGTAGTAGTTTATCCGATGGCGTTTGGTTCACGTGATAAGTTATAAAGCCAATCACAAAGCCATCTACAGCAGCCAATCAGAAAACAGGTGTAATCTGATTGGCCAAGACAACGTAGGCAACAAAATTTGGTGTTGGCTTTGCATCTGTTGGCGGTGAGAGTAGATAGTAATACAATTTATTTTGATTGGCTGGTAAACAAATAAAAGCGTAGAAATAGGCCAATTTAGGGAAAACCAGCGGCCTATCTGTTACGTTTTAGCCAGATATTGTGAATATATTTTACCATAGGCAGCGTTTAATGAATTTCTTTTGTAAATATAAGTCTTACCATGCGTTTCGTTATGACGATGGAGCACGGTATTTAATAAACTGAATGGGAGAATCGTAGTACGAAGTGTCAATATCTGTGTGCACGGTCAGTCGCCCGTTAAAGGTGAAAGAAATTTTCCTCAATGCTGTTATTGCTCATACTGTATCGTAACGACTCTATTGTTTGTTGTTATTATTTCTAACCAATTAATGAACTTCAGAAGTTTCAAAAAAAAAATCGACTGACTCGATCGTCAGATCATGTTTTCTTTTTTTTTTTTTTTTCAGTTTCACTTTTCACCTGTTCTCATCGTGACACGGGTACTGTAGAGCCCAGGACTCTGTTGCATTATATAGTGTTACAAGTTGAGGCATGTTAATTGATTTCGCCACGAGGTCTTACGATTTGTTAATAGCAGTGGATTTTCTAAATCTGTTTCAAGCTACTTAACTTCTACTACCCCAGGTCAGTATTCTACAGTTTAATAGTAAAACACTCGAGATGTCAATATGCATGGATAGAAGTCTGTTCAATAGAGCGTCAGCCGGGTATAAACGTCATGAAGCCCCATGAATCTGCATAGAACTGTTTGAAATATAGAAAAGTATACTTCATACAGTATAGGGTTGTCTTGAATAATGTTTAAAGTCAGTTGGTTTCGGCGCTAAAGCTGCAGTCAGTAATAATTTACATTAACTACAAAATAATTTAGGGTTAGCAGGGGACGACGGCCTTATTGAACGCTGTTTCGGAAGAACAGAGTTTTTTCCCTCGAATCAAAGTAAACCGAAGTCGTGAGTTTGGACAAATTTACTGCAGAAAAACTGGTAATAGGTCCGTGCAGTGCAAAAAGTTTTCGGGTACGTTAACAACGCACCTCACAGGTTACAAAAAACATTCGGGATAAAGCTCGGAATGTTTTGGAAATTCTTCATTATTATACATTACTTTATTATTACTCAGTTCTACTCAAAGAGCGTTCATCAGAGTTCTTCCCCTTATTTTGGTTTTGTTTCAAAGTTTATCGTTCGAAAGAGCTTAAACCTTTACAGCATGATCGTGCTAGCAGGTGAGTACTTAACATTTTACATATTTGCTTTTTAAATTGATCTTGACATAGTGCAATATTTTTCATTGGCCGGGCTCTTCCTAATAGTTGACCCAGCTAAAGTAATATTGATACATTTTCAAATTAGAAAACGTGCT
This sequence comes from Orbicella faveolata, assembly GCF_042242905.1. Classification (NCBI taxonomy): domain Eukaryota; kingdom Metazoa; phylum Cnidaria; class Anthozoa; order Scleractinia; family Merulinidae; genus Orbicella; species Orbicella faveolata. The sequence continues at coordinate 12,392,833 of NW_028301536.1, read as the reverse complement.
TTTTCACAGAAGATTTAAGAGAATCGATCCATTTACAAAAGGAATCTCTTTTTACTGTTCTTTACTGTCCATTCCACTTTTAGGGTACGGGACACAGTTGATACTCTTTCAAATTTACGACCTTTAATTTGCAAGGACCTCTAGACTACCTTCCTGTGTGAGCTTTAAATAACACAGCGGTACCCTTTATATGCAAATACACCGCTATCAGGCGGAAGAGACCACTTGACATGTTTGGTTATGTTTATGTACCTCCATCCCTAAGGCTAGCAAAAATAGTTTTTAAGAACGTTCATCTTCAAGATGGTTATGAGTTCGGTGGGGAAAACGTTTCTTTAGTCAAATTAAAGGCGATTTTATACTTAACAGACGAACTTTGGAGGGATTTTTATCATCCAATCTTGATAATAATGCCGAACAAGCATGCCCGCCGTCATAACGGATTCAGCTTTGATCTCAAGCGACCATCTTACTGAGTTTGATTCATCAGCCCTTAGGCTATATTCACCGCTATATTTCCACAACTCTTAAATGTCTAAGAAACATGTGCAATATTTTAATTTCAGCCCATCTTTATAGTAAGAAGCTTGGCTATCATTTATGCCCTAAAGGAGGCCATTTTATGCTGTACGTTGTAAGGTATTATTAATTGGGTAGTTTTTATCATAAGACAACGAACTTTACAATGCCGGCAACGAACCGTCTTTGATGTAAGCGAAACGTTGTAAAGCGGAGATAATGTGGTACTTGACTAGTGGCCTTGATAATTGCCCGCATCTGACTTTTCGAGTGATATCCCACGTTTAGTCACAAACTCGGTCATCAAACTTATCTAGAAACATTTGACCAAATCAGTTTCACTTTAATAGCGTTGAAACGAGTCTTCCAAGCCGTCTTCTTGGAACGGACTCAAATCCAAAATGGCTGACGGTCCGGCGTTGAAATTGAAACTATTTTTTAAAAAAAAAATGCCGTAGAAACTACCTCTATTGTTCTTCGTTAGCCAATTAGATATCGAGGACTCTAATCTGTTTGAGCCGAGTTTGCAAAGTACAGCCGAAGGGTTCGATTCTTTTAAACCTTTTGCGGGAATCCGTCACGTGACCCTGACATATGAAGTTAGGAGGTAGCTGTGAAAGAACTCCTGGTAATATCTATTCAATCGGAAAAAGATCGACTGCACGGCTAATCCTAAGACTTGGACATTTTTGCTTCGCATTTCATCCCATCTGGATGAAAATAACTCTTAATTGGTTTTGCGATCAAATCAGTGGGCATGACCAATTTCTTTTCACTGAACCACAGACTTAGAAGAAGGCCCTTGTCATAGCTTGATTATCATTGCTATTTTCTGGTATTTTCCTCGACATCTAACGGCGCATTCTAGCTATAACACCGTTAGGATCACACTTAATCAACTTCCTATCTTAAGATCAGACTCTTAACTACGATCTCTTGAAAGTTGTTTTCTAATCATCGTAATCAATCTCGAGCAATGATTGTAGAATCCTTATCATGGCCAGTTTTTATTTGTTTAGTTTGGAATAAGGTTAAGATTCGATGACTGTTTCACTATCATGTGGCGTCTCCACCAGGGACCCTTTTGAAGCACTGCTACTATTCAAAATTCTAAACCTTGCAGTGGTCTTTCTCATGATAGAGCGTTGCCGGGATTTGCATGGGAAAATGCTGTTATAAATCACCCAAAGAGAACGTTTTCCTTTTGTGCCAGTCAGAAGTTATTGGGGTCGTAATCAAATATCACGACTAAATTATGTTCTGTGTGTTAGAGACGATTGATTCAAAGATGTCTTGGCTTTGGCTACATGTAGTAAAAAGTTGTTATATACTTCCACATTAAGTCTGATTACGACTTCTTTGTTTCGGACACATTCTGCTATCCATAGCCGCACTGAGCAGCTTTGATTATGAAATAAATCCTCAAATCGTAGCTGTCGGTCAAAACATGAGCTTACATAAAAACCGTTTTATCCATCTTCTTTAATCGACAGAATATTTTTTATGAGCCCAGTCAGACCGAAATTGTTATCAGTAATTAACCTACCGTTGCTTATCTCACCCTTGTTGAGGCGTATTTTCCAGTTCTCTCCAAGTGCATGCAAGTAACTTCGACACTTTGCACGATTTTTACTCTCGATTCCTTGCACGTTATTTCAAGAACCATGCGCCATCTTAACATTAATACCTTTTAACGGCCAGTTGCTCGACTGGAAAGATCTTAATTCTAAAACAGATTAACTTGCTTCGTCGATCGTGTCCAAATCACTTCAGATTGCAGACGTCCTTGACGGAAAGAGGAGGCCGATATCACCACGCAGGGATTTTAAAACTCAATCAATTACTCTTAAAAAAAACGCAAAATTCCGTGATCTATCGCAAAACATATATTTACTCAACGAGCACGATCATTTCTTTTGTCAACATTTTTCATTACTTCTGTATGATCGTACGTGACTCTGCGGAAGGATTACCGGTATCTGACATTGATTTTTTCCTCGCGGTTTTGGCACTGAGTTGTCACAGGAAATACTCCCCGCCCACCTGTCACTTCTACGCACGTGAATGCACAGCAGAAGTTTATTATTGTTCTGTGTTCTTGTCGCCGGTCAATGCTTCATTCGTGAAACAGCACTGCGCAGCTAACACAATTCCGTCAAAGCCATTAGTGGAGAAGTTGAAAAGTACATTAACAGTGCATAAAGAAATTAAGAAGATATTGAAGGTTAGTGAGTGTATCAGGATATGCGTTTCAACGGTAAGGACGTTCAATTATTCTCAGTATTAAAGACCACAGAAGGGAAGTTTCAATATAAAGTTGAAGACACATCAAATCAGACTAGTAGGAATCCGTGAAGTTTGCTAACTTTTAAAACGTACATTGGTTTCGTAAGCTTTCTGGTCTGTTCCTAATTCTAACTTTACAAATTCATATTTGAAAAATTAATTTATGTTTGACTGAAATTCATGGATATTGTGGTCATCTCTCGGTGGACTTTCTTTAAAAATTAATTGGACCACAAACAGTTCCTAATTGAGAAAGAAAACACATCAGCTGCATGCGGTGAAAACATTACAACGAAAAAAACAAACGCTACAACCGGATCATAACAAACAAGAGGCTGGGAGCAGATACCATTTGTGACAACCAGGTGGATATTGCTGTTATCTTTCATTCTCGTGATATACGTCAGACTATAAGTCTGGTATACGCCTCAGAAGCGCAACTTCTTCCACACGCATAAAATGTGGCGCAATTTACCACGGCAAATATATTTTTTAACGAGAGCAGGTTCAAACCTACAAATATAAAATACATTGGCCGCCAATGAAGATACTCGATAGGATTAATAGTTTAGAAATGGCTCTCGTCTAATGAAAACCACAAGCTAAACCACGCGTACAAATTAGCCAAGGATCAGACAACACAAAGAATGCGTTCATTCTTGTTCAAAATGCACGTGAGATTTTTTAAATCCCTTTTAAAAGCATTCATTCCAGCTCGCCTATTTTGCTAAGTACTCACATTTCTCAAAAAACAAAGTCAAAATGAAAAACAACCGTCATTACTTTTGCCTTTATACTATTAAATAAAACCGTTAAAGGCTAGCTAAGAGTTAAAGAAACATTTTATGGATGTTATGTGAGAAAAGTCTTCTGACTACAATTTCAGGTAGGTTGCGTTTCGACTCTTGAAATAATGAGGAATAAAATGAATAAAAACACATGGCTTATAGGGATTTAAACAAATGCGGGTTAGCTTATTTTAATAATTAAAATGATAATTATATTACAGGAAAATTGGTTTCTTAAAAAATTTGCGTTGCATCTGCGAACAAGTGATAATTGCCTGGAATTGTTCTTTACTCCACTTTGCAGACTTCGATAAGTATTGATGAAAGATCACCGTTTCATAATTATGTCAACAGTTAATTGCCAAAATAACGGCCTTCGGTTTCCAGAAAAGGTTACCAAAAATAGTCATCATGTGTAAGGCACACAAAAACTATGCATGATACTTAGACGGTTTATTTAAAAGATGTAGAGTAAAGCAAGATGAACTTTTTTAGCAACTGGTGGAATACTCCTCTCTCTCATAACACTGTTAGCTACAATTCCTGAAAACTAAAACACTTTGTATTGCTTTGACAAGCATTTCTCTATATACAGCGATTGACACGTTCTCACAAATGTGATTCCCCAGTCTCAGCTGACCTTCATTGGTTTATCTGGACAAAATTCAAGCTGTGAAGTATTATTTTTTGGCTAAAGTTTCTTTCCCGGCATATGTCTCGACGATATCTTTGGTCAACGATTTCCTTTATCGATATGAATACCATAAATAACTCTTTGCAAATCCTTGATTCTGCGAACAGAAGTAACCAAGATTGTCAACAATGTTATCATTCAACCCCTTACACGGCGTAACGGTCAATTCAAAGGATTCAATATTTTTCTAGCAGGACATCTCGCTATTTTATCGCAAAATATCTATTTTATCATATAATTACAGGCCTCCCTTCCCCTATTCCGCTGATTGTCTGGCGCGCGTCAGTTTGAAATCAGCGAGGCAACTTGAAAAGAGGTCAGTTCTAAGAGGATTTCACTCGAGAGAGACCATATATCCAGCGATTAACCTCGCAGCTGGGTTGAAGTCTACTGCCGGTTTGTTAACTCACTTTCCCGAGTACGCACGATAGCAGGGTATTGATAAAATCCATCTTATTACACACATAAGACCACAGCCGAGGAAGAAGGTAGGGAGTTTTCGATCTTTCTCCACCCCAGACGCTGTCATGAACATATTTCTTGGCCGCGTGGTTTTAAGCTTTAGCTTGTTAAGACACATAGCAGCTGTGAATCCAAATAGAGATATAAGTACTGCTGCTGCATGTAGCGAAGCAAATATTATTTTTAGTGATTAAACCTGTCACATTTTAATCATTTCTCACATTATCATGTAGAAAGAGAGGCAAATTTTGAGTGTTTCGTTGCGACTGAATTTAAGCGTGGGTGTCTCCAGCGCGCGGCCGGGAGGCTAATTAGCCAAATCTACGGTCATTTTTAAGTGGCTTGAAATAAGTTGTCTTTGTAGTCATAATAACATTTTTGCGGGACGTAAAACGCCTCCATAACACTCAAAACAGCTGCATTTTTGTGCTCTAGGAACGTCAAAAAGACGTAATGCGTCGGATGGTGGTCATCTTACAGTTCGTCCGCCTGGCGCAAGCCTGCAGGCTGTGTGTACAACACGGATAAATCGGATCATTTTCGGCTTTCAGTTGTCGCTATTTTCGAGGTCATCACGGACAATCAAACACAAAGGTCACAATGAACTGTCTTGATTTCAAATCTGACATGATCTGACATGTGTCCAAATACAAGTGGTCGAAGAACTAATTTTGTGTTCTCCTCAACAGTGAGCTATCTTCCGTACAATCACGAAACTACAGTGACCTCAAGACGCGATTAAGACAGACAGAAGGGAATCTTGTACAAGCGTGTGCTTTGTGGAGAGACCGTAAGTGCTAGCTTGTGTTACGGCAGCGAAAGATTAAGTTTAATTTTTGACGTCATCAAAACGTCACCATATTTCATTTGTGCCTCAGAGTTGTATTCTTTTGTCCGTTCAATCAAAAGAGACAAGAAAAACAAACAAGCATCTTGATTTGCATTCTGGTAATAGCAAGGCCTAATTCAACTCTACATCTGATAATAAGCTTGCGGGTTCATATGTGTGGGGGTAGGCAGTGTTCACTACAGCTGTTGTAAATTCTCTCCTTTCTTGTACAGGGGTCCAACCTGAAAAAACGTCAGAATGGCTACACTCGACGAGCTAAATCGCCAGGAATCTCTTCTTAAGCAGAAAGTAAGTAGAATTCTTTTGTTCCTACATTGATCGATCCTTCGTATGGCTGCCAAAGTTTTGTTACTAACGCGCCGGTGACATTTAACGAGAATTAATGCGAAACTGAATTTCTAATACTTGGCATTGCTACGGAGTTTAATTGCGACGAAAATCAGTGTAAAAAATCACGGCATAAATTGATATTGCCGAGTGTTCTCAATCTATATTGCACGAGTTTTGCTCCTAGTATCATGTCAAAGTTTTCTACTTGAGTGCGCATAGTTAATGAAGGCGCTAGCCACAAGTGAGGTCAAGGAACATGCCTTTGTATCGAAATATTTGATGTGAATACCGGGCAAGATAGCGAGCGAAAACCTCGCTCCCGCTATATTCATTTGCGTTTCGCTCTCCTATCGTGCTTGCGGCAGAATTTGAGATCGTTGGTTATCGTGATGTAGGATTACTTAAGTTTGCTTTATTCCAGAGAGGCACGAAACAAACTTTCAAGCGATGCATTTAAGCGAAGTTGTCAGTGTGGGTTCGCCTTGGCTGCCACCATCCCGTTAGATCGAGTTTCATCGCTCCATGTCTGTCTGTTGTGTCCACTGGAATTAGCAGACACTTACACAATAGTACACAGTCATGACAGTGGACAATTTACGTCCCACGCTGGGTAGCAGTCATTTAAATTAGCTTGCAACTGAAATTTCTCCGTATGCAAGCTGAGCTGCGTGTGTTTATGGTAAGATGGAGTGGCGCAAGGCCATAGTTTGTGTGTTATCAGTTTGGCACTCTCAGCTCTTGTTGCTAGTATTTCTTCAGCCATACATATCAAGATTTATTGCTTAATTAGGCCCATGTCAATGTAATTGAGCAAATGTTGGTTGTTCATTTTAGTTTTGATTTTTTTTTCACTTCAAAGCTGTGTTTTCTTTGCAAGTGCAATCCGATTTAGAAGTCGACGCCTTGTAAAAGCTAGTCCGAAATGACACAAGTCCGGCGTTTCAGTAAGGCGAATATTCGCTACCGGTGTATTGCAGATTCCTGTGCTGTAAGAGTCTTGAACATCATTCGTAGTGAAGTGTCACTTAGGGAATAGAGCACTCACACGTCGGTCATTTGCATTAGAAATTACTACGCTTATTGTCAGGCATTCTTTTGTGTTGGGATAACTCAAATAACTAATGTTTTCAGTTAATTGACATATTTTACTGTCTTGTGTGAATTTTTTCAATGCGGAATTTTAGACCATTTGCAAGTGGTTATTCTGCAGCCTCTGGGCATTCCGTTTTCGATTTTGAGATACTAGGTTTTCCAGAGCATACGTCTTTGAGAAGAAATCTTACCAGTACTTTTTGGTACTAACAGCGACATAAACAGTTGTGTGTTTCTAAGGGCACTTTCTATCAAAGTAATGCTTGAAATGCTTGTCAGTTTTCAAGAACAGGTTTTATGATCCTTTATCGGAATTATGTACTGCAAGGTTAACAGTTCACCAAAACTTGAGCTGATTTCGTCGTAATGGTCGCGAACGCGATACAGACCGAGTGCAATACCCGTCGCTATACAAAAACAGACGATGGAATCTTATTTTCATAATCTGTTTACCTTTGAACGAAAGTGTTTACTTTCGTTTGGAAGCGGGGAGAAAAACTGTTATGCCGATAAGTCGTAAACGAAAACCTGTTTGTCTCTGCGTGACTCACTGACCCCATTTCCTAAAACCTTTGTATAAATATGACTACCGTGCCGGCATAAAAAGTAAAACCTAGTTAGTAAATTTAGAGTTATTCCGTTCAGTTATGGCTGCTGGGTTTGTATAAAGGAGGGTTAAACCCCGCGGTTCTCTGCTAATATGCTTTTTTCATGGCTTCTATTGTATGACGTTTTTGTCGCGCAATTGTGAAAGTTCGATCCATGCCCGGACGGATTCACTAATGTGCTCCACGGCTGTTACTAACAATCGCGACAGATGGTTTGCTAACAGGAATTTTTCTTCTTTTTTCATACCGTGAAAAATAGTAAAGAATTTCTGCTTGAATTATGTCTGTGATGTCCCAGAATAAAATTTCATCATAATATGAATGATTATCAAAATAATATCCTAGACGATTATTTGCTTTATAAATCTGAATATGCCAGTATAAAGTTTCTTTTAATCTTTCACTCTGGCTTATTTTTGCTTTGATAATCTTTCCTTTTCGGTACCACAGAAAGCGCTTTGAGCGGCACAATGTTTGCGTCAAACAAACATTGATTAAGGCTGTCATTTTGTGCTCAGAAAATCGCGAAATAGAGCGAAGAAAGATAACAGTTTTGAGAGTTGCTCCATTATTCTGTCAGTGACTGAGGAGGTTTATCAAGCTGACAACCAGCGAAGAATTGATGAGGCTGGTCTTGTAGATAGACAGTGACAATGGGTTGATTCTTCGTCGGCATTAAAAAGGCATTGAAAGTTTGTTCTAGCTACGACGCTAAAACCATTTCTCTTTGTCGGAAAACAGAGGTCGCGAAAGAAATTCCTTGGAAAACTGTCATGTGGTGATATGATAAAACGGCACGGTCGAGAACTATCTGAGAATGGATGGTACGAGAACCATTCCAAAATATTCAGGTCGATGAAAAAAAAAAAAAAAAAATCGCCGAAAGCCGGTACTTGAACAAAATAAACAATATTGCCGTTATGCTACCGTTTTTTGTCGTTTTTTTGCTAGGTTGATCTGTTTGTTTTCTTTGAAAACTTTGTGTTTATCCAGTGATTCTTACCACTTGTGGGCTTGGGTCACATTTTATCGACTTCATTCTGAAAAAGTTGATCATTTCTAAGAAGCTTTGCTGTCAGCGTTCAATAATTGAAGCTTCAAGCTGCTATTTTTATTTCAGTTTGTTTCGTTCCCGGTCCCACTCGAGAACAGGTGAAATTATTTCTGTCTATCGCCACCTACACACAAGAGTCATTCTTAGAATTTTCACAACTTGACGAGTATTTGAGAAAACACAATTATGACAAGTTTTCAAACCGCGAATACCTCCGTTCTTTCGACATGTTAAAGGTTAAAGTTTACAAGTACCTCAGTTTAAAGTAACTCAGTGATGAAAAAGAAAAGGCAGGCGTGGTTTAGTGGGTTCATCTTTTTGAAAGTTGTTTTTATCTTCGAGTTTTATCCACTTGACATAGCCGCGCCAAGAAATGTTCTATTATCACGAATGAGGCATTCTTGATTTTAATTTTGTCTACATTATGTCTGTTTTTGTTTCACCGGAAACATCGTCTGTCATTTTATCTTAAAATTGGCATGTTTATCACGGTAATATTCAGATCAAAATGCAGTTTACTGAGCAATTATTCATCGAAGTGGTAAGGGAATTCAAACTATTGATAACAATTTCGAGGTATGTCACGAAACGTGAAAATCGACAATTTCAAATCGAAGCGAACCTCCAAGGATGAATAAGCATTACCAAAGACGAACTTGAAAGTCACTTTTGGCTCAATTTATCAAGATATAAGTATCATTTACGTACTTTTTGCGAGTAATGAACATGGTAAATATTACCTTTTCTCGTGCTCTGATTAATTACCAATCACACAGTATTTGCAATAGCTTGCAAATCGCGCGCAAACATTATTGTTGGTAGCAAAAATCTCCCTTTTAGCATATTACTAACGTAACTAACTAACATAACTAATCACACAGGCCAGTATTTGCCGGCAATAGCTTGCACATCGCGCGCAAATATTATTTTTGGTAGCAAAAATCTCCCTTCCTTTTAGCATATTACTCACGTAACTTTCATATCGTACTTCTGAATATCAAGACACCATATTGTATTTTTGTATTATGGTAAATATTCCCCGGTAGAAGTGGTAATACCTCGTCAAGATAATTACTCCTCGCTTTAAACTCTTTATATGTCACTTTTGGTTTTGATTTTATCTTTTCTATGACTAGCGCGAGTCCAAATGATTTATTATCTTTTCTTTTTGGTGACATTTGAGAACACAATACGTTGAGAAGGGTCGTTGCAAATTTAAAAACGCTTTAAATCTCATTTACAGCACGTACTGAGATAACACTATGCACAATGCGTAGTTAATTACTTGTCTGGAATATGCAGAAACGACGGCTTTACTGAATAGATCGCAACTTAAGATTACACTGTTCAGTTTGACGATCTTTTGACCTTATTCTCAGTCAGTGGAATCATAAAACAGACGTTTCCACCAAAAATTGAATTGAACTTTTTGAATTCTCTAGTTTCATTACCGGTGCAAAAGATCTTATCGAAAGAAAACTTTTGGGTACCTTTTCCAAACACACCATCCCAGTATACCTATTGAAGTAGACAGCTAAGGTCCCATCAAACTATTCATGGTTCTGCATTTCTCCGTCGTCCAATGAAAACACAGTCTTGAGCAACAGCCGCTGTTCGGGAAAGGAGCCCGCGCTCCTAGGGGAACATACAGCGGACTCGATAGAGCGGCGGAAATCGAACCTAATAAAAACAACAATGCTGGACATCCTTATTCACTTGTTGCTTTTTAAAGTTGTTGACCCGCTCTCCGGACTTTCTTCAAATTCCATCTCAAATGGTTGTGATCAAATAATCAATTCTTTCCCACTTGAATACGTGCACTGAACAGTTTAAATGAGCGGCTTGTTATTCGCCAAGGAATTGCGTAAACTTTTAGCTTATTTTAACACTCGATTAAAATAAACTCATCATGGAATATCTATCTATCTATCTCAGTCGTTTCCCTATTAAATGAACACTTCATGGCCACTTCAGGTGCTGAATGATATTAGAACAAGCTTGCTTTTATGTTCCTAATTTCATTACTTACATTTCGATGTGCAGACTTGGCCGAATTCGTTATCATTTCATTGACCTGAGGTGTGCAAAGCTTCCCCATAGATTCTCATCTCATATGACTTGATCGACAAACAGCGGCTTTCTTGGCCCAACTTTCATCCTTTCTTGCTTTCGAAACTCTTGAAGCGTTTTCGCGTATTTTCTCTTCCTTTATTCGCAGAAGTTTGTTTTCGGGCATTTTTCTAAACAGTTTGTTGAGCAGCACGTGAGCATGGAAAAGATGGCTGTTTTGAGAAAGATTTACATTAATACAATACGGTTTAACGTAGGAGCGAGGCAATGTAGAGACGATGCATAACATCCAGAGTTCTTGAGTTTTATTAGCATTCAGACTGTTTTAAAATGAAGAACTTAGGCTACATACAAATTTGTTTCTTAGTCTGTGCGTTGAAGCAGAAACTCCGCAGAGAGTTTCACGGAGGTCGTCTCTGGCAGAACAATTTTCTCGGAGATACTAGCCTATTTTTGGCTACTCAAATCTGAGATAAAATAAAGTTTTATGTATGTGTATGTATGTATTTATGTCCTGAAAAGGTTGCAAACTTTTCTCTGTTCAAAAGAAACTATTTTAATTTAACTAATGGAAGTGCGTGTGCGAAAAATAACATGTACCATATTTTAACTGCAGATACACTCACTTACGATAAAATATATTCTCTTTCAGATTTTATATGATAACTTGTACTAGCAGTAAATTCAAATTCCATCGCTAGATTGAATTATATCGCCAACAGTTTTGCAACCTACTGATTGGCTCTGAAACGTATTGCTTGGCTATTTATGGCTTAGTGTGCCTGGGTAGAAAAGATTTTTGCAATTGGACAAATGGTCGTAAAGGGCCAAAGAAAAATCATCAAGGCCGAATTACCTAACGCATGTCTGTTATTCTTGCAGCTGGAAGGGACTAAAAATATAACAGAACGAAGGCAACTCAGGGCGGAGTTACGAACGCTGAGAGACAAGAAAGAGAAAATGACAGGTGAAAATGGTAACAATTCGCGCGCACCCGCCATGTCATCTAAGTTCACTATGGCTGTTGGGAGCTCAGCGAAAGAAAGTTATCAGGAAAGAGCCAATCGCATTAACAGAGAAGAAAGTCCAGCAAGAAAAGAGAACGTCGCACCTAAACAGCCCAGAAATACGCGCAGCACTTTCAGTTTCAAGATGGCGAATAAAGAGGAAAGTCCGCCTGAAAATCGCCCCAGTGAAAGTAACACTTGGAGGCATCAACACAACCATGTTAGATCTAACCTCGAAGAGAAACGACCGAGGAGGGATCAAGACGTTAATAACAACACAGAGTTGAAAAGAGAAAAAGAGAAGGAAGCAGAAACTCCGCAGAGAGTTTCACGGAGGTCGTCTCTGGCAGAACTGTTTAAAATTGACCAGGAAGCTCTGATCAAGAGTAGAGAGCAGGAAGCCCCTTCACCACCCCCACAATTAACAGTTTCGTCTTCATCGGTGATGAAGCGAGTGCCCATGGAAACCCATCAAGATTCAAAGACCAAGCAAGACTTGCTACAGAATCTAGGGCGCCTTCGAGGCCGAAGAAGGTCGGTTCGTGAGATCGAGAGAAAGGAGGAACTGGACGGCCTGATGTATGTAAAGAGTGGAGATTCAGTTAAACTGGTTAACACCTCGGAAGGCGACGACCAGGTCAAGGAGCAGAGAAAAATACGGCGGTCCTCACGGAAGGAGAGCCACGAGAAGCTGGCAATTGAAGGGAACACCATCACCAACCGCAGTGAAACGGAGCTCACAGCCATTCAGGAAAGCCCGCGATCTCCAAACGCAAAGAAACGATTTGAATATGGCAACGAAAACAACCAACCTCAAAAGAGGTGTGAGGAACCACCCAAAAGAGAGGAACCTCCTAAAGCAACCCGCATTTGGCAGCCTCCTCCCCCGAGGGATAGCAACGCGGGGGCTGGCCGGGCATCGAGGCAGTGGTCTGATCCAGGCCCTCAGAGGGTGGGACCTCCCAGACCTAACTCATTCTTACCCTCCAAAACTGATGTAAGTTCCTTTGTAATTTATCTAAAAGAGTCAGAGATTATCATCACCTTTGTGCTTTTAAATCGTCTACTTGGATTTTTTTTCCAAATAGAATTCATAGTACATACTTGTGAGGTTAGAACATCTTACCATTTTGACCAAACTTCTTTCAATGCAACCATACCGAAAAAAATAATAATTTATTCAGATACGAGAACACAAAATCTTTAATTTACAAGTAGTATCATAGTTACATACACATTATTCCGAGGTGTAACTCATCAGGTAATCAGCCGAGGTGTAATTCCCGCCAAAAGTGGACTTGATCTATTAATATTATTAGTTTCTCATCGGTTTTGTTGTCTTACTGTGTCGTTTCCAGGGTCCCAAGTTTGGTCGCCCTGGAGGCAGGCCACCGTCAGACCCATTAGGTGGAGGCATGGGTTCCGTTAAGGACCGCATGGCTTTTTTCAAGAAAGCTGCAGAGGACGAGAAAAGAGCGAAGGAGAAACAGTTTGTACAAAAGACTCCAACTCCGTCCGTAAACAGGTTTAATGCAACTACGCCGACCAGTCCTTCCGGTCCAACAGGAATAACGAACAGAGCCAGTACAGCCAGTACAACCGGTTCAACGGGTCCGACCACCCCAACAAGTCCAACAGAGAAAGTATCGCTCAAGAAAGCGCCGGATCCAAACAAGGCGTAAGTTAGAACTACGAGTTGTGGGTGAATTAACATGTCGCTTGCGCAATCTCAAAATAAATTTGGTGGGGAGGAGTGAAAATAATGTTGTAATAGGGTAGACTGGAAAACCACCAAAAAGTTTGGCTTATATAGGAACAATTCTGCAGTCCATATTGTTCCAATTTGATTTTCTGTAGAACTCCTCTCTGTTAGCGCTATTTTAAGTTCTTTTTCTTTCATCTACAGTCCAAGGGAACTGAAAAAGAAACCTCAACTGAAAAGACAGATGTCGGTATCTTCGTTGATCTTGACGTGGTGTAAAGATGTCACGCAAGAGTATGAGGTAACTAACAACTGTGACACGGTTAATTAGAGTCACGCAATATTAAGCGTCTTTCGTAGGAATATTCTGGTTTGGATGGGATTTTCAATCACTACAGTTATTTTTGTCACTGAACGAACAAACGCGACTACCTAACAGTGAACTGTAACGTGCCTTCTTGATTTTGGTTTTCGTCAGTTCCATCCTTAATTCAGCAAACAGGTTACTGAATTTAAAGCGGAGTATTTTGTCTGTTTTACTGCAGGGAGTAAATATTACTAACTTCAGTGGTAGCTTCAGTAATGGTTTGGCGTTCTGCGCTTTGATCCATAAATTCAACCCTGATAAGTTTGACTATAACTCGCTGTCAGCGGAAAATAGGGAATACAACTTCAAGTTGGCATTCGAGACTGGGACGTAAGTATTCATTCTTGATTTTACTGTTCATGGCAAGGCAATAATGTTGGTCTTCACAAGTACTGATATCGTCCATGTATTTAAAGAATTTTGCCGTGTTCTTTTGCAAATCTATGAATCTGATTGGTTCACACAGTTGTCCATTCGCCAATAGACCGCAATCGTGTGCGCGGTGCCTTTGAAAGGAAAAAAAATATGTTGATTTTTGACTCAAAATTGTAGGTTTTCGACAGTTACCTTTTGTAGTCTCTACCAAAGCAATAAAACTCCTCGCCCTCGTTTTCTATGAGTGTCAGAAAGCTCAGTAAATTTAATAACAGTGGCTGAACATCTAATAGTGACAATCGTTCTTTGTGTTTTCAGGTCTGTTGGAATACCTGCTCTTCTTGATGTAGAGGACATGGTTCGTCTCAAAAAACCGGAACCAAGGAGCGTCCAGTGCTACGTTCAAATGATATTCAGTAAATATCGACCAAAGGACATGGACATGTCAAATCTCATTATAGCTTGAACATTGTTGCTTCTAATTCGGTTCAACTCCAAGTTAGAAGCCTCACTTTGCATATCAGAAGGCTTCTTTATTCCTCGGCTTTTCGTACGCGTCTCGCTAAGAGAACGCTTAGACTGAATTGTGACTGCATGCGGGATGTTCAGCACATGGGAACTTTACACTCGACGATTTAACTGCCAGTATTAACAACTTTGATGGAGTGGCTTTCCACAAAGTGCTTTAACCAATCACAACAAAGACGTTCTCATCCGGTCAATCAGCTGCGAAACCTAAACCTTAACCTGTGATTGTTATTCGGGGTGTCCCACTTTTCCCGCGCTTTTAACAAATCAAGTAATTTGTATTCCCGCGCCTACCCTTTTCCCGCGCTTACAGCTGGTTACATACTTTCCCTCGGCTGGTTCAGGTCACGTGTTTGTTCTTTGAATTGTGATTAGCTGCTCACCTTAATTGCAACCGTTGGAGTAAGCCCGGTAACAACCTCGGTTTCGCGTTTATGTTCATTTAGAAAATTCACGACTTCCACCACCTCAACGTTTTAAAATGACGTTTTCAGTGAAATTTGAAATTTTTCTGTAGTGCTCAGGCGTTAGACCTGTAGAAGTCTAAGAAGACAAAGGAAATTGTTGTGAGCCAATGTTGTTCATTGCTATAAAAAATGTTGAACGAGTCTATAGAGTACGCATGCTCAATTTTATTGTACCTTAATTGGACCTTATCTCCTCGCAGTCCTTCGTTTTATTGCAATGTGGTGGTCTGGGGAGGAAAATAAACTGTACGACGGAAGACACTCGTCTCGTTAGGAATTTTGAAAATTACTGTTTTATATAAGACGGTGATGTAATTCATGATAATTCATGAATCCGTACATTATCAAGCTGCGTGATGTTTGGAACTGCCAAGCACAAGTACAAGTATCATGTATTTATACTTAACAATTAATGCCTGTATTTTAGGCATGTTCTTTAAAACTGAATTAGTTTTCTTATTGAATCACGTTGAAATTTGACACTGTAGGTTTTGTATGTAGATTTTTTTAGAAGATTGTTTCGACAGAACCAATGGTAAGGTTTAATAAAGAATTTTATCCTCACACCTGTGCCTTTTGTCAGGTTAATTGTTTATTCTTCTTTTAACACGTAGCCACATGCACACATTGTATACCTTTTGGTCTTGTTCTTCAAATTGTATGTTCATAACGAAGACCAACAGCAAAAAACAATTCTCCTGCACTGTGCGAAAACTTTCAAAATAAGCAGTTTTGCGTGGGAAACAAGGACGATTAGCAAAAAATGGAACCTGGGTTTCAACAGGAAATATTTGAGCACGCCAGAGAGGAAGGCAAAAACAGAACTCACATCGACGTTTGTCATAAAATGTGTTTACTCAAACCATGTTTGCATTTCTTAAAACAAAAATAAAACTTTCATAAAGAAGCGACATTAGCACGAGCCCTTTACAGCTTCCGTGCGAATGTACGTGCAAAATCTCGACTTGCAGACAGTTAGAGACACAACACAGTATGAGGAATATTTTTAAGCGTTACAAAGCCCTCCTAAACTACACCTCTCAAAATTTGAGTATGTCATTTCTTACAAGGTAATTCTTAAAATTATATATACATTTCCAGAGGATCTATTTGCACTATTTACAGAGGAATTGTTTGTATTTTACGCTACAGCTTTGGCGGGTGGCTTAAGATTAAACCCTCCGCCGGTGAATCTCGGTCCGTCGGTTCTCTGAGGAGAGAAAGCAGGTCCGGTGGCTTGTTGGTAAGCTCGGTCTCTCTCCCTGTAAATATAAACACAAAACTATAAGGAACCGTGATGGCGAAAATTTCGCGCAAGTTGAGGTTTTATGAGCATGTTTGAAGAACCATCAAGCTCATTACCAGACTCCCTCCTCGCCCTGACTCATAGGCTTGGACGAGAAACAAAACTGTAAACGAGGTGGAGTTTAAATGATACATTGTCAGAAAGTATACAAAAGACTTACTCTACAACGGGGGCGGCGCTGACAGATAATTAATAAAACTCATGATTATTACCACCCTGTTTTCTGTCCCTGCGAGTTGTTACGGGATATATTTCAATGCGTAGGGAGATTTTAGTTAATTTTTAGACAGCAAAATCTTCCGTAATTGTAAAGATAGTTGTTGAGGTGTTTGAAACCTGCAACAGAGCCTTTGAATAAGAAATGAAGTCTAGGTCTTGAAGCCGGGTAAAATTCAAGTTAATTAGCTTACGTAAGTCAAACTGTGTTGTCCAAATGCTATTAGCTACAACTCGTCTATGACAATTGTCCTCTTAATAATAACTGGGTGCCGCATGTAAGCGGGTATGTGGAGATCACCATTAAACACCATATTCCTTGATGTTTTGTTACACATGATGGAAAACAGATCCCGGAAAATAGCAAGGCACCTCCCATTCAGCCATTGAGTTCAACTCCGCAAAAACCCTTGTTACAAAGTTGCCAAATAAAATATTACTGATTGTAACCTGTGATTCTCTACATAACGGTGTAAGAAAAAAAATTATAACCGTTCAAACGCAGTTACCTCGCTTGCTGTTCTTTTCTCTTCTGCATGTAGAACTTTTTCTTGACTTCCTGCAGTTCTTTAGCTAATCTCTCAATCTCGTACTTATATTCCTTGACTTGTGCCTCGTACATGTTGAGTTCTGATGACATTCCTTTCATTTGCTTGGTTTTTTCTTTGAGTGTTTGTTGATAGATGCTGAGCTGTTCGGCTACTTCTGGTCCTGGTTGCCGAGCGAGGATTTGTTTTAGTTCCATGTAAAGTTTCTCTTTTTCTTGAATAAGGAGTTCTTTTTCCACTACCTGAGAATCACAAACAAGTCAGCAAAAGAAAACTCACCTAAATGATAAGGCAAAGGGCTTTTTCACGCTTAATTTACCCCCAAAATAAAAAGCTATTTTTACAGAACGTTGGAATTAAGCATAGGGTATCGCACACCACAGCATACGGAGGTAACCTAAAGTTTGTAGAATTTAAGAAAAAGTTCGTTCTTCGTAAAGAGCAAATTTCGGCCTAAAAACCCCCAATGACTTTTTGTTTTTTGCAACCAAAAAGCAAAGGCGACTGTCTGGTCTGCCAAGAATGTTGCCAGTTAGAGATCCCCTTTAGTAGTGTACTAGTGAAGAACACTGAAAATGCACCTTTCGTAAAAGCCTGGTAAAATTGTAAATTTTATTCGGGCAAAAAAGACGGTTAAAATCACGCTCGATGCTCAAATATTTCGAGGTACAGTGTTACTGGCCACGATTTCGAGCTTCGTTTGCACCTTTCACAGTTTTCCTGCTTCGCTCGCGAGGTAGAAACTCCGAATTATGACGTCAGAGAGCTTAGATTTTCGCGAGCCCCTCGCACGCACGCACGCGCGTGCAAGAAACAGAGAAACAACACATCAGACAAACCTCTTCAGTCTTCTGTATAAGTCGTCTTTGTAGAGTTTGAATCTTTTGGATCATTTCGTACGTACTTGGATCACTTCCCTGAAAAACAAATTGATAAATACTCAACAAGGGTTTTCCAGTTTTAAAACTAATGGTTAAATTTCGTCAAATTACCTCCAGTTTTCTCCATCTGTGAATGTTCATCGGGTTTTCAAGTTCTTCTTCCAAAGCTTTGCATCGAGTTCGTTCTCTGAGAAGCTCGCGTTGCGTGTGATACACTTCGCGCCTATCCAGACAATGAAGTACAACGGTTAATTTTTATTGAGATCTTTCTCGGCGTAATTTAAGTCTGTCTGACTTGTTTAGGGCTTTTTTACTGTAAACAGCGCCCACAAAAAAATGTTCTTACCTTAAATCTTCCACGTTCGCCACACTCTTTGTAAGAATGTTCTTCTCGCGGCGAAGTTTTTTGATTTCAAGTTTTAGCAGTCGGATATCTTCTAGTCTCTGTCGGTACTGAATCTCTCCTGCAGACCAACATTTAACTCATTAACAAAATGAACCGGTTTCAACCCAACATTGGGAGATTTACTGTACTCTAAAAGTTGAGAAGAATAACCAGTATGACTAGCTTTCTTTAAATCATTATCAATGTCAAGCAAATGAAACAGCACTGATGAACAATGAAGACAACCCTTACCCTTGTTGAGAGTAGACTGTTGTATTTTAATCTTTTCATACAGCAAGGCCAGTTCGTCGTTACGTCTCACCAACTGTGTTCCCAAAATATCTCTTTCGCTAATCACCTAACACCAGGAGAACAAATAGGTAAATTCAATAACTTAACACAATACAGTATCATAATGAATCACTAGATAAATGAAGGGAAAAACTATTGCTTCACTTCAATATAATTTCTTAGGTTATAGACCCTTTTTGTAAGTATTAAAATTAGCCTGACTAACCTCGTTCTTGAGCTTATAATTCAAAAGAATTTTTACTCCCAAACGAGTTTAGTGAGGCCAATTTAAATACACACAAAACAATTTTAAATTGGCAGCCATTTATGAAAAGGGTCTATACTTAGCTGATGAAAATTGTATAACTGCTTGGTGTAATGTGAGTGTAGCATTTTCCAAAGCAAACTAACACAACGCTAACCTGTTCCAGGTTCTCGGTCAGTGGGGACGATCGACAAAACGGGCGGGTGACGAGCAGGATCAGGGACTAGCGGGATCCGAGAGAGAAAAGGAGAAGGCGGAGACCTCTCCTTTGACCCCGCTCGTAACCCAACCGTTTTTTCGATCGTCCCCACTGACCGAGAGCCTGGAACAGGCTAACACAACGCATTTGTTAGTGATATGTGCAAAGAGAAAGCGCAAAAAAAAAAAGAAACAAAACCATGAAGAGAATCAAGAGAATGAAAAACAAGGGTGTTAGTCATGTCCATAATCTTCAAGAGCCTAATTATTAGCTACATATTGCTACCTCTATACGAGCCCTACCTGATCAAGTTCCTTCTTCTGTCGGAGTCTCTCAGCATCAGCTTCAGATATGATCTTCAACAGCTTCCTCTCCTCCACCTCCTGCTGTTCAATGTAGGCCTTGGATTCCGCTGCCTGCTGCTTCATCCTCTGCAACTCAGCCTTGAGTGCGTCCTTCTCCTTCTCCACTCTCTGATGCTCCAGATGCTCTTTCACCAGTGCTGCTTCCTTGGCCATGATCTCCTCCTTTAGCTGGTCGATCTGGTGGTTCATGATCTTTAGCTTACGTTTCATCTCAGTGATCTCATCTTGAGATTCAATCAGGTTCTTGCTGTACAAGTTACGATCGCTACGGACGGCTTCGTAGAGATTCTGTGAATCAGACAGGTCATAAGCCCTCAATATTTTTTTATACATTTGCTACAACCCATACCACTGTACTCGAGACTGGGCAATGTTAATTGCTTCCTGTAAAACTGTTCATTAATTGAGACAAATTAGAGTATACTAACAGAGAGAAACCTTAAAGATCAGGTTAAATTTTCGCGTATGAAGCAGATTAATTCATAGAGAATAAGATGAGGTTTAAGCATACAGAGTTAAAAGAGACTGACAGCGATAACGAGGTGCTGTACGTAAGTTCGACGATTTTCTCTTCTTATTTCAGGTAGAACGAGAAATCGAACAAACGTAATGGAACAATCTAGACGTATTGTTTCAAAGTACTTTTTAAAAACCCTTACTGGAGAAGGCTTACTCGATCTTCAATAACCTAAACGCACCTGTTGCTGCTTCAACTTTGTTTCAGCCTCAGCAATTTTCTTTTTGTAATCAAAGATCTGCATCTCTCGCACTTTGACATCTTCCATGTGTTGTAGCACCTTCTGTGTGAGTTCACTGGCTTCATTAATGTAGCGATCTCGCTCTTTCTCCAGTTGGTAGATAATCTTACGTTGCTTTTGAGCTTCGTCTTTGTAGTTCTATACGCACAATAAAAACACAACATTAGAATGATTCAACGTGAATAGTTTTTCTTGTAGTCGGAAACGGATGTACGGAAACTTAAAAGTCAATGAAAGAGAAAACTGCAGCATTCCATCGAAAAATGTTTCATCGCTTTTAATAATTAAAAAGAGTGAAACAATTAGCGATGGAATGCTCCACAAATTATTAGTGTTTCATTTTGGGACTCAAAATGTGATGAAAACTCTTGAAACTGTACATCAATAGCTACAAGTGGACGCTGTCGGATGGCTAGAAGCATCAGTTTCTACAATGACAGGGATTTTGCTTTAAGAAATTCAACGATAAACAATGTTGCAAATTTTAAAAGGAAAATTTCAAAACATCAAGCCTTCTGCAAATTGCAAAATGAGAAATCTCTAGTTGCCGGCTTACATTCCATATGACGTTCTTAATAGCAAAATCGTCGGAAGTGTAGAAATTGCAATCTTTTTTGCACGGTTCTCACCTGAATTTCCTGCTCCAAGTTTTTCTTTGTTTGCTCGTGCAATCGAACAAGTCCAAGCTGCTTCTGGGTAGCACCAGCTGCCTTCAGCAGATTCTGAAAAAGACAAGCAGTATACAAGTGTTAATGGTAACATCTAAACTTCAAATGGTTACATCAACACAGTAGAGTTTCAAGATTGGAAAGCAAAATACCTTGTTCAGGATATCCCTTTCTCGGACAAGGTCATCAATGGCTTTCTTGTCCGCTTCAGCCTGTTTCTTGCTTGATTCAAGTTCTGATAAAAAAGAATTTGAAAGTTTTAAAAACTCAGTTACAAAGAGATAAAGTAATTCCTTTGGAAATAATTCCCACTTCACTGTATTGCATACATTAAAAACAATTGAAGTGACCATAGTGCCACAGTCCTGCTACACAGAGATCGTATTTCAGTGCATCAATTTTCTACCTGCACATTCTAATACCTTTTTCTAATCCAGCAATCTGTCCTTTGAGTGTTTCTTTCTGCTGTTCAACCTCCATTTTCTGATCCTCTATGGTTCTCAGCTTTCTCTGGATTGCTTCTCTCATTTTTGTAAGTCGTACTGTGTCCTGTTTAAGGCCATTGATTTCATCTTCTTTTGCCTTGAGCTCAGCAGCTTTCTGAGTGTTTTCTGTTGCCAGCTGATCACAGTTCAGCAACTGCTGGTCAAAGTCTTGCTGGACTTTGGTTAGGCGAGCATTCAGTAGGTCTGTATCCTTCGTAGCTTTCTCATTCAGTATCTAAGGTGATACAAAAGTCAATCAGTAACTCACTAGTAGTCAAATAAAGCTCAGAGATACCATTTTTCCTTTAATATCTTATCCAGTAACTATAAAAAAGTCTTGCTTTTCTAAAGGCTGAAAATGACATACATGTACAGATGAAAAACACCACAGCTCAGTTACCTCAAAAACTTGATACCATCTCAAATTCAGATCATTTTTCTTTGGATATGCTTTTCAATCATTTACTATCAGATATCTCAACCTCTAGCTATTTCAATTTTTTAAAATTTCCTTCAAGAGTTCAAGGTGGTGGCATCCAACTGTAGACATTTTTTTAACACCTTATCTTTTGTGCCATTAGACTCCCAAGAAAGAAATTATGCCAACTGGTGCATAAGTTGTGAACCAAGATGGATTTGGGGGAAGAAATAAGAGCCAGAAATCCCTCTGGATTCGCCAACTAACTAGTGCAATTCCACTTTTAAAAAACTATGCCATAATCCAGGCTAACTGTACAAATCATCTTAGTTACTACTTACATATACACAATTAAATAATCATCAGCAAGAACATGTGTGCACATAGCTCTGCAAGTGAGAGAAGCTTGGCTAGGAACGTACTGAGGGATATTACATGGCTGTGCAGAGATACAAAATTTCTCTTTGAGAGTCGAGAAATGTTTCACGAGTGAGTGCAGCAAACAAGTGAAATAAGTTATTTTTCAACACAAGAAGAGTAATTTTGTATCCCCAAGTGGCCATGTAATGTTCTATTTGTATAGGTAATCATACAGTTTTGAGTTCAATTTGGAATTAATTTGCATGAGTAAGTTTTTCAAAAAGCTGAAATTGCATGAGCCGCTTTGGCAAGTGCAATTTCAGCTTTTTGAAAAACTCACAAGGGCAAATTAATTCCAAATTGAATCAGAAAAACCGTATAATTATTTGTTAATAATATACAGTGGAATCCCGATTTTACGAACCTCCAAGGTAAACGAAAATTGGTTCGAAAAATTGGAGACTTTGAGAAATTGGGGGTAAAATTACAGTATTCGACTGAGGAGGGGAAATGACTTTTGGTTTGAGTTATTGGGAGGTTCAAAAAACTGAGGGTTTGAGAAATCGGGATTCCACTGTGAACATGAAAAAATATGGAGGAAATGCCAGAAGATCTTTCTTGAAGCTATTTTTT
Source organism: Orbicella faveolata (assembly GCF_042242905.1). NCBI lineage: Eukaryota > Metazoa > Cnidaria > Anthozoa > Scleractinia > Merulinidae > Orbicella > Orbicella faveolata. Next base: position 12,369,856 of record NW_028301536.1, on the reverse strand, counting down.
CTCAAAGTTTATTAGTAAGACATGCATTTGCCAGCACTTGGGAAATTTGAAAGAATCATTCATTTTATCATCACCATCACTGTATATTATTATTTCTCTAAACAAACCTACCCTTTGTTCTTTGAGCTGCTGCTCAAGCTTTGTGATGTCCTCCTGGGCCCGTTGAAGGTTTCCTGCTTTTGTTTTAAGTTCAGCAGTTCTGGTTTCCAAGTCATTCTTGGCTTGTTTTAACTCCTTTTCAATTTTTTCCTTTTTCCTGGCCTCTCGCTGGGCCTCATTACTGCGGACTTGAATATCTTCTTTAAGCTGAAGTACATAGAAAACAAATTAAGTCCAGCTATAGTAATTATGTGACATGCACACAAATAAATAAAATTGTACAATTGTACAATCTTAAGAGCTGAATAATAAAAACTGAAGCTCCATTTTACCTCTGCAATCTTCATTTCTGCCTCTTCTCTGTCCTGCTCAGCTTTCTGTTGTTTCATAGTTGCACTGGACAGTTCATCTCTCAACTGAAACAAATTTCAAAGACCCACGGTCAAAATCACATAAATTTGAAAAAAGGAACTAAAAATAAAAACCACACATAATAAGTTTGGAATGAGAGAAAAAAACCTACCTTAGCAATGTCAGACAGCTTTTCATCTCTTTCCTTCGTCAAGTCATCTTTGATCTTTAATAGTTCGTTGACACTGCCAGGCAAAGAATTATTGAATTTATATAGATCATACACATACGTGCATTGTACTGTATGTAATTATTTTGACAATAATATTAATAATAATTCTCCACATTATAGTCCACTGCACATTAGTAGCTAAGACACTTTGAATTCAGTTTTATGATTGTGCAGTTGTCTGTATGCTTTAAAAGTGAATCTGAGCTGCTATTAAAATTAGTTATATTTAACAAATAGACCCGTAGCCCTTGCGGGCTACGGGTCAATAGCCCATGAGGCGAAGCCGAATGGGCTATTGACCCGTGTTTTAGTATCACCCAACTAGTCGGACAGAAAAGGCAATAATAAAGTTAGCAAATGCAAGTTGAAGAAATATTTATTTGGGAATAAAACGAAAGAAAGCGTCATGCTCGATCGCGCCAATTTCGCTACTCGATGACTATTACTAATAGTCCCCTAGTAGCATAGCCAATCAAAATGCAGGATTTGCATTAGTCCACTAGTTGGGTGATACTAATATTGGACAGTAAATTATCAGAACAATACAACACAAAAATAACACAATATCAAGGAGATCTGAATCTCATGGAAGTTCTCTTGCTTGTGCATCTTTACATTGCAAGCAAAGTCAAATTGTTTTTCAGGTTAATCCATTTCCAGACAAGGGTAGTTTACCTGATGCAAAATTACGGGTCGAAATAGAGAGTAAAGGAATAAAACTCCCTCTTGTGTTATTTTCCTTGACATCTTGAGATCAGTGAAAACTCTAAAGCTTTAAAGGATTTAAATTCATTCACTCCCTCATCTGGTTTGCAAAATTTACACACAATGTGTGGTTCCAGAAAATATCCATACCCCCACCACGGTGATAATTGGAAATTTGTGGTCAAAAAATGGACATTCTGGGGAGGAGGGGGGGGGGGGGGCTTACGTGAAATTCCCTCCGTGGTGGGGGTATGGATATTTCTGGAACTACACAATGTACCATATATTTGAATCTTCCCTAAAGGGATTTCTATTAATATATTGTCTTAATTGTAATTCATTTTTGTTACCTATGGTCCTGCCCCATGGTTAAACCAGCTCCTTGTTCAACCAGCTTGCTGAGGTTTGCAATCTCAAGTTTTAAAGACTGAATTGTCTCTCGTGCTCTCTGCTCTTTGTCATGGGCTGCGTCTACCATTTTCCATGCTTTCTCGATTTCCTGATCGAACATAACAAAAATTTACATTTTAGAACAAAATATTGTAACATTGTCAATCGATCCTTGCTGTTTATAACTCCTTTTAAAAAACTGTTGTTGATTTCAAATTTACAACAGAATGTGACCTCATAACTAGAAAGAATTTCCCTGTTCATGTTGCTGTTGGATGTTGTGTTTATGTACAAGATCTTAAAGCAATAATACATAGAATGCTACATGTAAATGACAACTCTTGTTATGTTTGCTATTTGGAAAATCATTTAATGGAGTTGTGTTTAGTCATTCAGTTTCAGAAACTCTCATAAAGTCACAAGCTGTACTCTATGGGTTGAGTACTGAAACGTCCATAGTGTCATACAGGATATCATTGCAGTTTATAAAGGCCTGGGAAAAACTAGCCTGTTGATCTGACCACCAAGTGTTAAAACCACAGGCACAAGACTTGCACCCAAGGTGTGAGAGTTGGCAGGTATAAGACCAGACAACACAGCATCTTGCACTGTACATAAAGATGGTACAACAGACTATGGTAGAGCTTGGGTGAACAGCAAAATGTTGTTGTGGAAACAAAGATGTCCCTTTAAATGTGTACATGGTTGTGGAACTCAGTTGTCTACTCATTCCTACAGACAATAATTTCTCACATCTAGCTCAGAAATTTTAGTCATTATAGTCTTAACTGACACTTTTTCAAGAAATACATAATCTTCAACCAATGCAAAAACACCCTGTAGATGAGGTGTACTTTTCCAGATTCTCAGATTTTCAAGGGAAAAGTGACTGCTGACGCTGTTATGTTCAGGAAAAACACATCCTGTGACTAGCCCTGGGAAAATTGGAAACCAAGTCGGAATTCTTTGGATGTCTCCAGACATGGTTGCATTTTCCTGGATAAAAACCTGATGCCTGGGATTTGGGAAAAGTTGGTATACCATGTGAAAAGGTGTAAAATGTTACAAGTAGAGTGACCAGTAGTTATTTCCATTTCGGTCAAGAAGTAGTTATCACATTGCTACCTTTTGACTTCTCTTTAATATTTAAACCGTGGTTACCTTTTTGAGCGAAGCAATCGTGGTCTGATCTTCCTGGGACAGTTTTAAAGCAGTTTGAACTTTGGAGGCATTCGCCACAATCTCTGCGTTCAATTCTCGACATTTTTGCATCAAACGTTTTTCGCTTTCATGGGACTTCTTCAACGCTCTGTGTAACTTTTCATATTCCACACGGAACTTCTCCAGACTTTTATCTCCCATGAGTTCGCCGAGAACCTGCAAAGTTGAACGAGAATTAAGCTGACTGATTATGCTTTGGTAGTGGTAAACACTGCAAGGGAACCACAAATTATAAAAGCTTATGTCTTTGCATGTCCCAAAAATATCTTAACAAAGTTGAAGTCACAGACATTCAAGATCAGGCTCTTCTTTAATACATACCTCTTGAAAATCTCTTTCCAGAGCTTCGAAGGCATTTTCTTCGATAGCTGGCTTTTCTTTAAGATCTTGTGATTTTTTCTCCGTCTGAATAAAGTAAACGGCCGAGTGTAAGTAAGCAGATTGAAAACCGCATCAACAGAAAGCTCAAATTGAACAAACTTTTACCGCATACACTGTTGTAAAACATTAACAATAGAAGTAAGTACATTACCTCCATCTGTTCCTTTTACTCTTGCGGACTAGAAGTCCGATCGCAGGTTGTAAATCTTATGGTTTTGTTGCTACTCTGTTTGTGCGACTTGACTTTGGCAAGATGGCGGACAACGTTTGATGCTTTGTTTCTATGGTTACGGATTATTTACTCGATCCGTACCCAGTTCAGCTCATAAAATAGAAGAGGCCCGCAATGCGTACAGATTAATTTATGTGATGGGAAAGCTGGGCCATGGGGGAAGCCAGTGGAAAGAGTTAACCACACACTTACCACTACTTCTGTGCGGCTAAATTATACATACGAATATCACAAGTAGAATCTTGTTGCTGCCATTTATTTAAAACGTCTCTTTTTCTCAGAAGCAAAACGATGAAATGAGAAAGAAAACGTTCAGAAATAAAAAAAAATTACAGGAAAGGATCGTCTGGGGGTACTCCACTGAGAAGAACATATACAATTCCGCACAAGAATACGATGTAACTGTGATAAAGTGAAATTGATTACTAGATTACTATGATTTACATCTCTACATGTTGCTTCAATTGTCGATTGCATGCAGTTTAATGAAAAAATGCGAAAATTTTGTAATTTCAATTGAATGCGACTTTCCTAAAATCGCAAAAATTAGTACCCAGCAAGAAAACAACAGTTTTTTTACAATCGCAAAAAATAGTTCTTGCAAAAATTAGTTCCCGAGAAATTAAAAAAATCACCGTTTCGCAAAATTAACTTGAACTCCCGCAAAAATTTAGTCCCACACTGTAATTCTTTCACTCCAACAGTAGTGGAACGTCTTTTGAAGACAATTGCTTACAAACGGTTACATCTGCACAGTACTGTTTAGCCACGCGACATAAATATGAGACAAGCTGGAAAAGGCGAATTTACTCTGTAGTAATTCAGTTTTGGGCTGCAAATAGCCCATGAGTTAAAAACAAACAAACAAACAAACAAACAAACAAACGTGGCAGCCAATTCAGAGCCGTTTTAAATTTTCGAAAATTTAAAGTAGCCCTGAATCCTCTACCACAATATTCTTTCAAACTCGGTAAAAAGTTTCATTTCAACATCCTTATCCACAATTCAATGAAAAAAATCGGGTCGTCAAACTTGCTTTTGAGTTATAAGCTCTTAAAGGTATGGCGTTGTTGACGGGTTGTGCTGGTGCATGCGCGAGACACAATCATAGTCTCTTGCTGGTGCTGTAGTTATTTCCATTACCAAGAAAATGACTACAGCTTGTTCACTACCAATGGTTGGGCATTTGGTTGATGCCACTACTGTAGTGTCAACAGAAATAGAGTGACAGTATTAACATATCAAAGCAGAAAACAGGCTGGAAACTAATTGCCAGCTGCTTGCTTGTGTAGCCGAATATAGACTAGGTACTAGAGTCGAGGTGATGTCGGAATTTCGTGCATAAAATGACGAATGAACTTTGCACCTCATTAAACGTTTGGAAAAACGCCCACCTTTGTTGAGAGCTAATCGCCCTTAGCTTAATACACAATCTAAATTTAACCCTTTTCCCTGAAACGTATGGTCGTAAAATAAACAACATATCAGCAGCTTATAAATCTCTTTTTATGATCTACTATTCGGGAAACAAATCCGTATACTTCTGTAATGTTGCAGGCCTTTGCATGACAAGAAGTGTTTTCAATTGGTAGTAATAAGGAGAGATGCACGCAAGCAATTCCAAAGCGCTAAATACATGTACGTCATTACACACAGAACATAAGTTTACAAGGATAGAATTCACTGAAGGACTTAAAATAAGCTGATTTATACTGCACGGGTTAAGCTGCGTACAGCTGTGCTTTAAAGGGCCGTAAGTTATCATTGGGAGTGGGCAGTTGAATAAGAATAGTTAGTGACAAATATTGATCACAAATACTGGGTTAAAATCATGATAAATATTCAATATTCATCAGTTTCTTAACCCCACAGGTATCAGTAATGAATATATACGTGCCGCAAAAACATGATAAATAAATGTCGAGTCACATATGATATATAGACTAGGAATTATGTGTACTGGCGGGAAAAACAAAGAAAACAATGGCTATTATCTGTATTAATATTGACAACCGATTTATTTGTGACGAGCAATTAATTATTTACCCGCAGCACCGTAAACAGAGAATTATTGAGTCCGATATTGAGTTAATTTTAAAAAAGTAATAAAAATTCCTTTTCCATATTTCTATCGAGTCGCAGAAATACGTGCGGAATTACATTTAGCAGGGAGAACTAGAAATACCGCTGGCATTTGAGCTTTCCTACGGGTGTTTTCTAGTGGACTTGATAATTACCTCTTTTGTTTTCATTGAGAAAGCCTATTTTCTTGTGTGCAGTAAAACATGGTTATTCATTCAAGGTGATGTTTGTGAATACGTTTTTAGCTCGTCTTAAGTAGTACTATTTGGGATCAGGAACAATATGGTTTGGCCACAAACCACAACCCCGATAAAAGTGTTGGGTGGGCCATCTATTTTCTCCTCCCTCCTACTTGTCAATGTTATAACTAAAACAAAAGACTTTACCATCATCGTCGTCGTCGTCGTTGTTTTCTTCTTCCTTTACGCCCCAAGGGGAGCATGCGGCATCCACTGGCGCCCTCTATTGCACATGCACATGGTTCTTTGCTAATGCTTTGGCCCCTCCCGGTAGTAGCCCACTCATTCCAACCGGCCTAGTAAAAAACTTACTAAGCACACTAAATCGGTTCAGTAGAACTTCCACATTGATTTTGGGAAGAGACGAGACAGTCAGTCAAGAAACCTCGCACCATGCAAAAATCTTATAGAACTCTCACCATGCAACATCTCATAACATTACGATTGTATTAGGGTTCTCAAAATCCTAATACATTTTGTGTTTCGTAGGCGACAATCGTAACCAAGATTTACAAGAAACAATTCGCGCTCGTGGAAGTAGTTCCTGAGACAAGTCCCTTGAAGAGTATAGAGGAGGGAACTGGTTGCAAAATGTTTTTTGGGAAAAGAATTATTCTAGTTAATTTGTTTACAAGGACTTGTCCCACACAGTGTTTACACGAAGTGACAACCATAAACAAGTCCCTGAAACTTGTTCCTTCAATATTCAAACTAACCGGGTGGGCGAAACGACTTCAATTGTAGGTATGTATGTCACGCGATACATTTGAGCACGAGTTGTTTTAGGTTTAAGTCTGTTCTGATTTTTTAAAAGCAACTAGGCCACCACCACACACAAGAATTTCATGGGTCAGATGTTAAAAGAGAATGGGAAAAAAAAGCTTTTGTTCTAGGAAAACGTTTCCGGAATCGTGCGGACGTCAAGACCCACACAAATTTCCGAATTACATTTTGTGTCGTATCTGCTTAAGTGCACCGCATACATAGGTGCTGTAGAACTGTTAAGACCTGTTAAGGAGATACGCAATCAACCAGCATCCACAGAGAGCAGCACTGCTCCCCTTAAGCCTTGAATTAAATGGTAATGTGACGCACAGCCGCCAAATAGAAATGCAAATTTAGTGTTATCATAAATCCATGGCATAAATCCCAGATCATAAGTTCAGTTTTGTTTGATATTAGATTGTCTGGATGTGTGGCATAAGAAAGCTATGAAGCGCAATCTATTAGCTTCTATTCTCAAGATCTCTCAAGGGCAACTACATGAAAATGTGATAAGCAGAAAGAGGAATGTCTGCTATAAATATGAAGACTAAAGCCAGTAGATAAAACATCAAAATTGTTCAATCTTCAGAGGTATCTGTCAATAAAATGTCAGATTTGTTATTGTTTTTAAACTAACAACTTTTGTAAGCGCACGGACGTCTGACCGCCATATTTAGTCAGTTTTTAGACTTATTCTTTGTCTTGATGTTAGAGGATTCTGCAAGAATTAAAATATGACATTTCCAGGAGAAATTCTCAGAAAGAAATACATTAATAAGCCCGATTATTTAGTACATTCACAAACCTTGAAAGACTTCCTTTTGGCTCCCGTCCATCAAAAGGTAAATTTTGTCAAGCACTGTCGGAACGTCAATGAACTTTACCCTTGACTTTCAAATTACTGATTGATGCTACGCCGAAAATGTTAAAATAAAGACAACTGAGATTAATATGACTGGGTCCACATTATATTTCTACGGTAAAAAGTAAGTTCATTTCAGTGAAACAATTATTGTGCTTTATATTTCCTTTGCTTGAAAGCCGGCATTTTACAGTAGTCAGAGATGACGCAAGATTAATGCCGGTATTGAACAATCTGCGGTATTGTTAGTCGCATGTTGAAACACAGCGCTACTCTTGATGTGTAGATAAAGCGGCCGTATCAAGTTTGTTTACTTTGAGCAAGAAGAAAATTACACCTTGTTAGACTGTTTGAAGCTTTTTATTTTTGCACAGGATAGTTTAGATCTCAGTAAAAGAGCGATGATAAATTTTGAAGGCTGGTTGAGAAACATAGCAACCATCAGGTCTTCAGGGACAATTTTGCAATAACTATAAAAAGCAGCGAACGCGGATTGGAGGAATCGAGTGACGTCATGATTTATGTGCATATATATTACATTTCATGTGTCACAAAGGGAAAACTACTTTGAAACCGTGCTTTTCCTAAGACAGTGGAGGGAAAACCTCTCAAAGGTTTTGGGCAACTTTGCATCGATCTCGCTTATCTAGAGCCCTCACCTGGGGCTGAGATAAATCCTCTAGGTCGATACTGTCGAAAGGAAAGGTTATAAGGGGTGGGTTGGGCAATACAACCAGTTTACATCACCATTACTGATATTCCACTCTAACTAAAATCTCGAGAGAATGATCCCCGATTCACGAGTGATACCAGTAGAAGTTAAAGCCTTGGTCTTCGACTGTGATGGGACGCTTGTTGATACTATGCCAATCCACTGGAAAGCCTGGTGTAAAATCTGCAAAGAAACCGGACTTGTATTCCACAAAACCGACTTCTACACACTCGCAGGCGTTCCGGGCAAGAAGATAATCAACGTGCTGGCGAAGCAGCAAGGAATCAAACTCGATCCCTATGCAATTTACGACAGGAAAAGAAAATACTTCCTAGAAGGATTAACATCTGTCTCAGCGATCCAGTGTGTCGTTCGTATAGCTGAGGAGGCTCATAGACTGGGTATTCCGATTGCTGTGGCTTCAGGCAGTTCGCGCTCTCAAGTACAGAAAGGTAAACTAAGCTTGTATTGATCGTACGTTCATTTTACTAGCTGCTCGAAGTTGAAACGAGAACTTTTGAATGAGTTCAACGATCGCTGTGTTTATACTCCTGCTCTGATATAACCGAGAGTGTTTTATATAGGATCTCGTAGTTTTCGTTCCACGAGATTTGTTATTACCTCGCTTTATTCAGGTGGTTTGTTTGTCAACCTATGGCCGACGCCCACAGACATACCCTCGCTAGAATTGTTTTGAATCTAGAATGAGGTCCTAAGCACAGGCGAAAACGTAGTAATTATTGCTTTGATTTTAGTAATCTAACATTTTGGTAAGGAAGCAAGAACTACTTTGCAACGAAAGATGACTCTCCAATTTAGCTCTTGTTATTTTCCGTTCAGGGCAAAGTCCACACTGATAACAAAAGATTCGTGAGCATTCGTTTATTTAGCAAATATCTCGAATATCTCCCTGAATATAATGAAAAAATGGAGGCAGACCTTTCATTTATTGGATCAGGGTTAAATTGAGCGTGTTTTTCATCGTTTTTGATCACTGTACCATCTTATGTTTTTCGCATTTTAAAGAAAATATTCATGACGATAGAGGTAGAATACGTTGTGGAGGAGTGTCGGGGGTGTGTGCAGGTCCGGCGTTCATGATTGGTTAGTTGCCCCAGGTGGTAACTAACGTGGTAAACATTCGCTCGATGAAGCACGTACGAAATTCAAAGAGAGAAAATTCCAAAATTTTTGCCTTGAAACTGAAAAAATAGGACCAATGACTTCAGATTTGTTTGTGTCTCAGGATTCAATGGTAGATTAGAAAGAAAACTGCACGACACCGCGATTTCTTTGAATGTATCGGACGTGAATGTACGTTTCATTTTCCCATTTTTTCAGAGGGAACTAATTATTTTGGAATATGAATTGTTCGTTCACCGTTGTATTAATGATGCATAGTAAAACTAAAGAGGCCGTTTTGGTCGTAAAATGACTTCAATTTGTTGTGTATTCCCCTTTAATGTCTTATTCATAACTTTTAACAGATGAAAACGATAACTTAAAGGTTAGAGTCACGTCACACGACTTCATGAAACTTCTACAGCCATAAACTGATTTATCTTCCTTCAGGCATGCGATAATTTTTGCGCGAAAACTATTCTGATTATTTACGTTATTATAAGGAATAGTTCGTCTAAGTCACTTGGGGTTGTATTTGAGTTCTTCAAAGAGCAAAACAGAGATACTTGAATCAGTAAATTATCCCAAATAAATAAATAAATAAATAAATACAGCTCGTTAATCTAAACTTTTTGAGATGCATCAGTGGGTACGATCGGAATTATGCTAAAATGAAAAAAAAAAAAAATGAAACAAGTGTTGATGAGACTTGAAAAGCCTTATATTCTTGGCCAAGTTTTAAGAGTGCATAAAATTTTCTCTTGTCCCATCAAAGACTCGTAAGGGCCAGTATCCTCAACCACAACTGTTACGATCAAGAAATATAATCAATCATTTTTAACATTGCTTCCTTCAAATGACGACAATTGCCATACTTGACTGCACTCTCATTTGTCTCAGTCATAATGTTTGTTACCACATTACGTTTGTATTGATTAAGTTTGAACGTCACAAAAGTTTGTGTTTGTTTGTTGATTCCAGCCCTTAGACTGGCAGGGATTGAGGACTTGTTTGATGTAGTGCTGGGCAATGAAGATTATAAAGAACATAAGCCAAAACCAGATGCGTTCATTACAGCAGCAAGCCGACTTGGAGTCAACCCTGGGGACTGTTGGGGTTTTGAAGACACGTAAGTTTATAAAGCTGAGTACCTTTTAATTACTAAAATGCATAACTTTGTTTGTGTTCAACCCATCTGAATGTTTAGTAATGAGCTACCTAAAAGCTTTGATTATTATTTCAGGGGAGTGTTATTGTAACATTCCAGCCAAGATTAATAAATGCCCAGGTAGAAAAAAATAATTTGAAGAAAATGTTGAGGTCTGTTGACCTCTCCAAAAATATTGGTAATGTACTGTAAGGACATAAGGATTTAATTATGTGGCCTTTTTACAAGAGCAAATATTAGCTAGTCCCTCAAACTACCATGCTACTCCACAATAGTAATTAAGTGATGTAGAAAGTCACACTGTAATGAAAAAGCCATTTAATAATTTGCATTTTTAATTCCTATTTGTAGGGATATTGGCCTTGAGGCAATCAGACAAGCAGGTTTTTACAGAGTCACAGATGTGCGGCAAATGGAGGGATACCCTATGAGAACTGATGAGAATGGACTAGAGATAACCAACCACAAAACAGAATTCCATAGTTTAAGATATAGAGCCTTTACCATGTAGAAATAACTATGTTCTTCCCTCTATGACAATATATATACTTGTTGTAGTCAGTTACAACCCTAATGTACACATGATGGCAAAAGGATGGTTATTTTTTTTATACACAAGTCTGAGTCTTTAATTTTTTTTTAAATTAGAAGAAAACAACTTTGTGAGTAAGTTAGTGGAAAACTGGATTTGACTGTCAATGGAGCTTTGGATTATATCCTAGTTTAATTTAACATGCATCATTTTGTTTGTGTAGGAGCAGTTTCCAGGGAAGTGGTTCACCTTTACAAAAATGTATGAAAAAAATATTTAATTTATTGGACTTATTTTTCAATTTTAAAAATGCCAGTAGATTTTTTTTTTGAGAGTCTTTGGCTGTAATAAAAGATTTTTCTCTTGAGAATTTAAGGCCTGTTTTGGACATTTTATGTTCTAGAAATGATGAAAGTCGCCACATTAGGGTTGTACTGGAAACTATTTTAGTCAAGTGATTTTGTATCCATTCATTGTACAGTTTTCTACAAAGGGATCAGGGAAAACCCACAGTTGCTTGTTATTTCTGACCATTCTAAAGGAAAAGAAATCCATATTTGCTCAGAACACAGCCTATGTTTGAGATTCAAATTGATGGTCGTAACACCATGTACTCAGGCACTCAGCTTTTTTCCACCATGCATCCTGCTTACACTGCTTTGCTTATTTAATTTCTTCACACAGCAGTGTAGTTTGGTGAATGCTTTTTACAGATTTATAGGCTATGAATGATTATAACTTATAACTTGTATCTAGAAAATAATATCTAATACTATTAGATTACTACTGTAACAATATGAATATTAACCAATCTGGATAGGCCATGTTGGAATGGCTGAAAGGAAAAAAGTTAATTTGTTGTAAAAAAAAAATATTTTCAATAATATTGCCCAAATTTTATTGGGAATTATAAAATTTGAGCAGTGATTTTCATACAGGAAGATCTGAAGCAAGTTAAGGAAAGTGTCAAGGGAAAAAATAATACAGAGAACAAGAGAGGACAAATCTTGGTTTTGCTGATGTACTCTGAATAGTTTGATAAAAACTCTTAATAATAAAGAAAGCAATAAAGTCCACTTCAAAAAGACAAACGTAACAAAGGGCATTAAATTAAAATGGAAAGATACTGTATATTTACAAGGTAGCTCACTCAGGGTCTGATGTATTATAGGCAACAGGGTGTGCAGATTTATTATATTTAACAACATAAAGGATGAAGAAGATGCATCCTTACTTGGCAAACTGGGCCTTAATACTTTTCTTGATCACAAACAGTGGTCCTTGACATCATGTGAATCATTAGCTACAGAAAGATATATATCAGGAAGTGCCGCATTGTAAGACTTAAAAGATAAAAACAAAAAGGAAATACAATAAACGGACATTGACACAAATATGTTTTTTAGTTGGTGCTGTCTCCTGCAAGGGAAGATTATTCTGTGAAAAGGGGGTTTTGTGGGTTTTTACGTACAGCCTGGTTCACACTAGCGAAATAACGACATAATGACATCCACATAACGACATAAGGAAAAGATCAGTTTTATGTTTATCAATTATGTCGTTATGTTCATAAGCTGTTATGTTGCTCATATGTCATTATGTCCACATGTTCACATTACAAACATAACGTCCTTTTTACATCGAGATAACGTTGTCATTATGTCCCTAGTGTGAATCAGGCTTAAGGGTTAATAGGGTTAAAACATAAAAATAACCCTTGTTCCCAATAAGGGTTGCATGACCTTAATCACAGCTGCCAAGAAGACCCTTGTAAAGATTTGCTTTAGCACTGTCCCTCCATCTCACTACAATTCAGCCAGATATATCGCTCTCCACAAAGCAGTGGTGTGGACTGCCTGATGTAGGCTATCCTTCCAAACAATGCCCCCTTTCTTACAAGTGGGGCCTTTTAATTATATACACCCCTAATGGAGTACCGCAGCACCCCTTCACGCACCCACCAGTACAATTGCAAAAGTGACATTCAGTAGACAGTCAACAGAATAGACTATTTAGCATAGTGCATTTTGTAGCCTTGAGTCCATATCTAAACTTTATATGGAATAATTAACATACTGGCATTAGAAATATATGCAAGTTACCCTTATTTATTTATATTTATTTATTACAATTTCAGACTACTACAAATATAAAAATAAGCCATATGGATGATCTGTAAAGGAGTGAAAAGCTCTCAGATTGAATTCACAGCGACTATCCAATGGCATGGTGTCCAATTGGTTTTGTTCCTGAGTTTCATGGTTCTTTAACCCTAAAAAGCGCCCCTCTCTAATAATAAGCGTCCTCGTTGTGCTACAAAAAGTAAATTAGCATCCTGGGGATTCAGAATCATTCCGGTATTCTTGATTACGTTCTGGCATAAAACTGGAAATGAAACTACAGATCGCGTATGGTCGACTGCTTGAAGCATGGTGCACGTAGATTTTTCCACCTTCCACGTATTAAAAACACGTATAAAAGAATACAGAAATGCGATGTCCCATTGTTTTTATGGTTTTGACGGATTGACATGGCTGCAATTAGCATGACAAAATGCAGGCTAAAATGTTTTCAGACATTGTCTAAAAACAGTCTTTTCGAAACATTTTAAAATTGAAAGTAGTCAAGCGTATGGGCAGCGGTTCCATTTCTAGCTTATCTTTAGCTAGAAAAGAGTTTTCCATCGAAAAACGTGGTAGAAAGTACAAAATCCTAGCTAATCCTGCATGTTTTATATGCCGAGCATCTCGCTACTAAACTCGGCGTCCGACGGCGACGGGGACCTTCCCTTCCGTCACTATGACAATGTGATTCAGTTGTGATTTATTTTAGGAAACATGTCATGTTTCACGAAAATTTAAAACTGGCAGAATATCGGGGCTGGACTGCGGGTTAGAGGATGCCAGACTATTAGACTCGTGTTTACACCTACTGTATGTCTAACCATGGATCATTTCTACGATTCATTGAGAACGCAGAAGTGCATATGTTTTATACATGTACTACAAATTCATATAACCCCACTAGGCTAAAGGCTTTTTAGTGAGCCAAATAAAGTGCACATGGGGTCTACAGGCAAGTTCTGCACCTAAAATACACTACAACCTCCTCTGCCTCTAATGGGGGTTATTTTCGATAAGGCTTAGTACTAGAGTTTTAAGAGATATCTTGATCTTGATAATATTTACCCCTCCATCAGAAGACTGAAAGAAAAACACATTCCAAAAAAATTCACAGGAAGCCAGTCCTGTAAAAAAAAAATGCAAACAAAGGAAAAGCAAAACCAAAAGAAAGACGACAACGCCAACACCACCAAGAAAAGCAACAACAACAATAACAACAACAACAAAACAAAGGAGGTTGCAGTTTTTTTTTGTTGTAGTCCAACAGTCCAAAGTCCAATCCACAAGTCCACAGTCCATTCCAAAACGTAGAACACCGTGACAACAAACACGAGTTTTCATTCATTCACGAAACATCTCGATCGTGGGGTGTAATATCTCTATCGATCACAATTTTGTTGCGACAATTTCCTATCAAGACATGACAAAAGGCATTGTTAAAATTTGTATATGGTTCAAGGCCTTCTCAAGGAGCTATTACGTCGCGACTGCTTTCCTACTTCATGATCAGTGACAACGAAGAACTCAAGAACTCAACTTTCTGAGAATCAAAAGGGCAAAGTATCATCGATTATGAAGCCTACGTAATTTGCGGGACTTTTTACCTCTTACGGACTGAGTTCGGGGTCACTGATTTCAAATATTTACTTCCCGCAATTTGGCTGGGGTAAAGAATTCGTGTCTTAGCGAGCAATCGCTTGTGGAGGTTCTACAAAATATATTTGGCGGGAAGAAGTTTTGTCCGCTTATAAACAAACATTTACAACATGCGTTTACCTCTTGGGTTAAAAGGTTTGATATTTAATTGTGATGGGACATTATTGGATACTATGCCACTACATTGGAGTGCTTGGTGTGCCATCTGTAATGAGACTGGCTTGAAATTCGACAAGGAAAGTTTCCTCGCGCTAGCTGGAGTGCCTGGCAGGGAAATCATTCGTGAGCTAGCGAACAAACAAGGCATCACTCTAGACCCGATTGAAGTCTACGCTCGAAAGAGGGCTTTCTTTCTAAAAGGACTGCGATCTGTTCAAGTTATACCTTGCGTAATTCGATTTGCATTAGACGCCCGCCGCCTTGGTATGCCCATAGCAGTTGCCTCAGGAAGTTCTCGAAGTCAAGTCGAGCAAGGTAAAATTATAAAAGTTTATCCAACTTTTTTTTGTCTCAATAACTTTGACTTCTTTTTGAGCTTAAGATTGTGTAGCTTGGTTTTAAAAGAGTCCCTACAAAACTTAGTTTGTTCTCGTTTTTGTTTTAGAATCGCTTGATGAAGCGCGGGTCAAAGTCCACCACGGCTTGCTCTGACTATTTTTGACGTGATAAAAGACAGGAAGCAGGGATAAGCTCTGGGGAGTTAATCCTTTCTTACTGTCTTTTACGCCTTGTAATTAATTCCACGTTTAACCAAATCGCGAACGGTTTCAAAGATATTTCGAGACATTTACTATTAATTTTAAAACACTGTTATGAAAGGGGGGTTTGAAGGTGGAAGGTGTGACAGAGTTTCCCCTCATTCATGTCTTAAGATCAGCTACACGAGAGGCGGCAAATACCCGCAGCGAATTTTGTTAGACTACAAAGTAAAGGGACCCAAGGTTTTGTTCCTTAAATAATCCGTGCATTCATTTACACATTTAACTCCACAGCATTAACAGAGGCTGGTATTCGTGACTTGTTAGACGTAGTTGTTGGAAATGAAGATTATCAAAATGCCAAACCCCATCCAGATGCGTTTTTGACAGCTGCCAAACTATTGGGTGTGGAACCGCAGGACTGCTGGGCATTTGAAGACTCGTGAGTTTTTTAAAAGATAAAATTGCTTTGTTTTTTGTTTTTTTTGTTTTTTGTTTTGCAACATTTTATTATTACATATAGTTAGTGGGAAATCAATTAACTTAGAAGCTGTCATCGCAAACTCACCCCTTATGGGTGTATTTTAATTTGCAGCTGTTAGAGTGTCTCATAGTTATTTGTGAACCCAGCAACATTTCTTATTTAGGATAATTCTAATTCTGTCCTTAGTGCATGCTAAGAGGGGATGAGCTGCAAATTACAGTGAAACTTGTTTGCAGTTCCCAAATAATTAGAGAAGAGGAAATATTCACATGGAATGTCCCTGGAATATGTAGCAGGTTTAAGGACAACCTAAGGGGCATTCACTTGTAATATTCATGCATCCCCAGGGAAATCATCCTATGTTAAATCATTTTTGGTCATACATGCATTATTGACAGAATCTTGTAGATAAGACAGCCACAAAATAAACACTTTTTAATCATAGTATACAACTTTATTTTGTAGCGACATTGGTATAGAAGCAATCAAAAGAGGTGGTTTTGCCAAATTTGTGGATGTAAGGCGTTTAGAAGGCTATCCCGATGTTGGTAGACTTGAAAGTAAGGGGTGAAACCAGTGAGCATTCCTGAAGCAAGGATCATTTGCACAAGAGTCTGGAAGCCAAGATCATGTGCACGTTAAGAGACATATCAAGATACAAAATGGAGTCTCTTGTTGCCCTGCTGCAATATCATACTAAATAGGGTAAATTTGCCTGCAGGACAAACATTCAAGTTCTCCTTACTATGTGCTAGTGGTCTTCTATAAGTTGCCTTGAGACAATTTGTTTTTCCCAGTTCGTTCATTCTCATGGACCTATCTGACAAGAAAACGTAGAGAGAAGATGGGAGTTGATCGCTGGTTTAGCAGCATTAAACAGCGTTTCCCCCCCCCCCCCTCCCCACTAATTGTCCAGCATATCTTATTTCAATGTAAACAATGCCAAAACATCAAAATGTGAAATTCATGCTCCACAATAATTTCAGCTTTCCATTTCTTAATTTTAGCACAGTCACTGCATAATAGGGACATTTTTTTGGGAAAATACCAAGGAATTCTTGTTTGATAAAATTTTTATCCATGGAAGTCATGGTAAATGCCAGATTTTATAAATTTATAAGAGCAGATCAAATCCTTCATCATTTTTCAATTTTCACTATTAAAAAATTAAGTTTAATATATTATTATGCATTGCAAGAACTTTTAAATAGCCTAAGGGAAATTATTTATTTGTTCCAAATATTGAATTATGACATGTTAAGTAACAAGTTAGATAAAGTTCTTGTTTTACTTAGGCTTCAGATAGTCTTAAACAATGCTCTTCAGTAGTTTATTCATGTTACATTTTTATCTGTTTTGTTACTGTTATTTATTTTAATTATTATTTAATCACTTCTCAATTACAACTTTTTAACTGGTGTTTTGCTGATACATGCATATCATGCTAGGTAACAAATCTAATTCAGTCTGTTCAGTAATATATTTTGTTAGCTTATATAGACAAATAGGAAAGGGGGTTGGTTACTTATAAGAGCTATTGTTTTACTAGTAAGATAAAGTACACTATGACTTGGCAAACTTTGCAGTGAATTACATTTTTAATCATATTTATAACAAAATTCTCAATTGTGATTGGTTCTCCAAGTGCCTACTTGTCAGATAATTGGCACATGATCACATGGGTGTCTAATTACAAGTATCCAATTTGAACTTTTTGTAATTGGATACCCACATGATTCACACATCAATTATGTGCACTTTAATGGCTTTCTTCTCAATGTTTCCTACTTATGAAAAGCTCAACAAACTTTTTTGCTTAAAATGAGTTCTCAAAAGACATTTTTGATTCCAAAATTTGTTATAGATATGATTAATTAGTAATGGGATCTCATGTTGTACAATTCAGGGAGTAATCATGCTCATAATTTCAAATTAGCCTCACACTTCACGCTTGCCTGATGTTGAAATTACTTGTGCGATTTATCCCTGAATTGTACTCCACTCGGGCCAATAATCATAATTACCAATTTAATTGTACATATCTCTCTTCATCTAGCAATCTGTCATATTTCAAAGAATTTGTAAATAATAACAATAATAATTACATTTCATTCTTTCTTTGTTAGTTAGCAAACTGGTATCCAGACATGGTGACACAATAATATTGAAACATGGAATTTATAATTTCAACATAATATTTATTGAATAATATTGCCACTATCTGTTTTCAGAGGAGGAATGCAAAATAAAATGATTGATTATTTCAGCACTGTTTGATAATATCGTTTAAAATAAAATTGTTTTCCTTGTTTTCAAATAAGACAAGAAGCAGTCTGCAATGACTTGTAATCAATATATAAAAAAAACTGAAATCTGCTTCTCTTCATCACAGCATAGTGTTGGTCAGTTATCTGACTGGTATGTACCAACTACTTATTGACCGAGAGTGAGGTCTTTATGGGAAAATCTCAAACTGAAACCTATTGCTCGGTCAATTCGGCAAGGCCAAGGTTTGATATTTTCTGGTAAAGACCGAACTTTCAAGGTTAATAAGTTGTTTATTATATGGCTTTTTGCTTTGGTTTTGCAGGCCCATAATCAGCCCGTGGGCATTGTGGGAGAATAATGCCCTACAATTGGCCAATCAGAGTGCGCATTATATCGGCTACAATACAAGCCATATACACCTGAAATAATGTAACATAATGTCCGCTTTGATGCTATTCTATCATACATTTGTCTGCCAATCATTTTAAAACTGCTCCTTACCACCATTTACAATTTCTGTAATTATACTGGGTAGCTCAGAGAGTAGGCAAGATGAATAAACGCCTATGCTGGGTTTGTTAACTGAACGAGCAAGATGGAGCTATCTTGCCAGCTGTATCCTGCACGACAGCAGTGTTCATAAACATGCTAAAAAAGGAACTTGGCTAATATCTAGTGCCATCTTGACCAAACAAGCTTGGTCAACAACCCATGTTTAATTCTGGTAACTGGAAAGCAATGGAATCTGCCTCTCAAGTTTACTTGACATTTCAAAAATATCAATTCAATTTTAGCACACTGGTTTTGCCCAGCAGTTTAGACAAAAGTGGAAGGCAAGTAAATTAAAAAATTTGGATTTGCTGTTTGATGATGAAAACTAATGACTGATAATTTATACTAGACAAAAGAGAGCTAAAGTGAAGGTTTGGAAGCGCCTTGTTTGCATCTGTTGGAGCCAGTCTTGATACCAGGTTTTTTTAAATAAATACTTCTGACTTATTTCAGTCTGCCATTGTTTGCCATAACATCTCAATAACCTTACGCAGACACTTGTGCAGTTGGTGAAGATTCTGTATGGGACTTATCTGTCTGCAGATTAATAAGTGTGTTACTGCTCTCGGCAAGTTCGCTGATTGTAACTCGTCCACGTTGTTTAATAAACTTGGCGACAGCTTGCAGTTCTTCAGGAGAGATGTAAATAAACTTTCCACGGTCATCTGTTACACCTGAAACATGGGAGTGGCAGTGAGTGCATACTAGCTGCCTATTTCTCAAAAACAAAACTAGAAAATATCTTATGTAAAACCTACTAAAAATAAACAAGCATGCAAGTCGTATAAACTACATGTACTGTATGCAAAAGACTGAGCATTGTCATGTTGGAACTGGGTAAGGAATAAACAGTAAAGTAAAACGAAAAACTAGTCAAAAAATAATTAAAATTCGATAACTTTATTCAAGTGTCAAATGTATTTAGCACTGTTGTGTTAATTGGGGACACTAAATAAATAAGTTTACCAAATATTGCTTTATGGAACGTAAACTATTAAGAATCGCAAATGGTGGAAGGGTGACCAGTTGACTGTTTTCACAATACAGTTAAAGGAGTTGAACTCAGGACTACTGAGAACAAATCCAGATAATAGTAGGGTGGAGGATTCAAACCAGGAACCTCCAGATTTCAAATCCAGCACCCTAAACCACCTGGCTATGCCGCCTCCCAAGTGACTGAATTTTGCTTAATTACTCATTGAGTTGCAAGCTGTATTTATTGGGACCAACCATGTGAACTGAAACCAGTCGTTTGTGTCCTAACAAAACTACAGCATTTTTCAAAAATTGTTTTGACTGTTGGTTATTTTACTTTCCAAGTGGGAACTTGGTAACTTCTTTAAATTCAACTAGTTCCTTTTTGCCTAATAGTGATTCCCTCCGAGTGCTTGATATAAAGAATATGTTACCTGTTATCCTTTCCATGTCCTGTAAAGACTGAAGTCTATCAATGGCATCTTGTGTACGCAGACCAAACTGACAAGCCAGCTCCTCCAGCAACACAACTTTGGTGTCCTGAAAACCAAACAATATGAATTATTGCAGTTTGGAAAAACAAATTACAATTTGGAACAAACATGACAAATAAAGACAGAATGTTCATTTCAAACTAAATGTAAAGTATATCCACTATTCTTACCAGACAAATACAGATTTAGGAATTGAAATTAATTCAAACACTTGTAATCTTGGAAAAAGCATGCATATTTTTGAACATAATTTAACATTCAATAGTATTTGATTACCTGGAGACTATAAAGAGAACCTGGAACAATATTCATTGAAGATGATACAAGCCAAATGATCTCATAAATTTGTCATTTTACATTATTATTGTATTTATTTTTTACCTTTATATAGTTAACAAACTCCTCAAGAAGAGCCTCAGACTGAAAGAAACAAGAAGAAAATAATTATCAATGCATTTCAAGGAACTGAAGCTGCATGAAATTTGCACCTTTTAATGCCTTCAAATTTTTATAGCAGATTTAGTGTTTTTAACCCCAAGTTCTTAGACAGTTTGCATTTGACTTGTACTTAGAGGTGTCTCTCGTCTAAGTGATGTGGCATGCCCAGTTTAAACTAAGATGCATGATACATGATAGCATTACCCTTGGCTGATAGGTGCCATCCAGCACTTGCTCATGCTCCCCTCCCTCTCCCACACATTAATTTTTACACAAACTGTATTGAAAACAAGACTAAATTTGCTCAGCCTCACTGACAAGACAGCAAAATAACTTAGCTTTCATTTCATTACTGACAACCAGGACAAACAACATGTCATATGACATGTTGACATGTTTCCCTGACTATTAGCATGTTACAGTCACTTACTTCCTCGGCAGTCTCACCAACACCTTCTTCTTCCACTGTAAATTGTTCTTTTAACAAAAGATATTCCTCATGTTCCTTTCGCTCTTGCTCTTCCTTCCTTTTGCGTTCTTGCTCTTCCTGGAAATAGTTAAAGAAACAAAATCTGTTATGTCAGTGTGAAACAAGAGTTCGAAAGGCTGCATCATTATCATTTTTGATTTCTGTATATGGCATGCTGATGATAGTCCTTTGGAAACTAATACAATTTGAATGAGCATTCAAATAAAGGAGTACACTATGTGTGAGGCATATAATAATGCAAATGTACAAACCAGTTTTTCTTGCTCTATCCGTCTTCTCTCTTCAAGCCTCTTTCTTTCTTCTTCTCTTAAGGCTTCACGTTGCTTTCTGTCTTCTCTTTCAGCCTCCATTTGCTTAAAAAAGAGGATAACAGTTACTAAAAATCTTTTTTTCAGTGAAGGTCTTGTTAGAGTGTCAGAGAGTTATAACTTTGAAATATACTACCTCTACTCATATTCTATTTTTTGTCAAAAATACTTTCTTTTTCACCAGTTTTCCACCAACCCTCCTTTAACTCTATCACTAAAAAGAGCCGTGAGTTGTACACAGGACGTGTCCTTACAACAAATCTCTATTTTTGGCCAGACATACAGTCATTTATCACCAATTTGGTTGGACATTAAGGGCCCATTAACCAATCTTTTTGAGCCGTTGCTAAGGAAAATTTATTCTCATATAACCTCATCATTTTTAGTTAGTTCAGAGTTATTTCATGTGTTTTAACTTTTTCATGATCAGTAACACTAGTGATGACGTCATCAGGCCACGCCCATAGTCATGTGACTAATACTGAAAAAACGCAAAAGCTCCCAGGCAAATTACTTTATCGGGATTTTTTTCATTGATTTAATATTTTAATTTAAATCCTTATTACGCTATGCATAGATTTTGTTTTATTTTTAAAAGGTCAAATTTTGAAAAAATTTCAAAATATTAAAAAATTTGTAATTTTCTGAAAAAAGCATGATTTTGAAAAAGGAACGCATAGCTATCTTTCCAACGTTGGCTTTAACCGAAATCTGTTGAAAAAGGCTGGATTTAATGAAAAACCGCGTTTCCTTTAGCATTTAAAGAAACCGGAAATGCGCCCAATATATATTGGAAAAAACCCTATCAGCACGTGCGCAATTTACACTACCAGTGCACCTCGGTAAGATCAAACAAAGCCACGAGGAGTTAGTTTTTCTCTTTCTGTTGCTCTTGTTTTTCTGTCTTTTTCTTATTTTGTCTTTGCTTCTACTTTTTTTACTTTGCACTTTGTGAAACACAAAGAAAAATATCTAAAATGTAAGCGAATTTGGAAGTCATTGAGTTGTTTTTATTTTCCGCGCTCAGGCTGACACAAGTAACTGGAGGTGAAATTTCACCTCCTTAGCAACACGCGTGAGCACGTGCATAAATTGGCTAATGGGCCCTTAACCCATTGACTTCCAGAGCTTTTTGCCAAAAATGCATTTTTGAGACATTTTGAATGTTTTCAGCCTGGATATGAGCCAAATTAGCTGCAATATACTTGAAAAGGCATTTGCAACATGATAGCATGCCTTTCTTTACACTGGCAGTTTGTTTTAAGACATTTTTCAAAAAAAAAATCTACATCTTTAGGCTTTTCTTTTTTTGCTTTTGCTTTTTCTCCTTCTCTTATCTTTTTGCTGTGCAATGATAGCTTGCTTCCAGTTGAAAAATTCCTATGAAAGCATCATTGAGATGGGCAATTCTTACCATGGAGAAGCCAAGTGTACCCAAAGAAAATTTTGCTCCAAGTTTTTCCCTCAAATTTCTGCGCATTTTCATGCATGGTTCAGGCTCCATTGAATTGATCACCCTGATCTGGTTATCATTGGAAAGGTCTTTTCCTCAGGACTGCAGAACTTGAGTATAGATAATGCCAATTTTGGTCAAAGGAGATGATGTCAGAGGTGGAACAAAGGCCAACCTTTGTCACAGCCAGTTACAGCCGGCACAGGCATCAATGGGTTATTTAATAATTGATATGTACCGGTAGTTTACATACAGAAATAATTTGATGACTCAATCCACGGGCAAACATGAAGAAATAAGTATCCTTAGCAATGCATTACAGGATGATTTTCAAAAGCAGATTGTTCTTTTCACATTGTTTAGCAATTGCATTAATCTAGCAAGGCTATTAAAGCAAAACAAACCAAAGAACCTGGCATGATTTGAAATTTTAATTAGTCACTGACAGACAATTTCACAAACTTGGTTTGACAATGTCCAGTTACTGACTGTTATTTCATACCTCTCTTAGAAGTTTCTTTTCCTCTTTCATTTCAAGTCGTCTCTGTTTCTTAGCTCCAATCTTTCCAACAGGCATTTGGTTGTCAAGCCCCATTGAATAACTATCACCACCAGCACCTGTAGTGACAATAAAGCACATTTAAAGGACAGTATAGTCAAAGGGTCAAAGGCTGGTAAAAGGTCCTGGTGAGAGCTACTGTTGCCACTAGGTAGCTCTCGTAAGTGCCGAGAAACACCTACCATCTCAAAAAGGCTCTGCCAGCAAGTCATATGTCACACCTCCATGTTTGGTGACCCTGGTAATATGATGTAGCTGAGTGACAATGGCGAAAGGCGAGCTTCCAGCGCCTTTAAATATCTGGTACCCGTGGCTAGGGGAAGGACGCCCCGACAGAAAATCCCTGGTCCTCCAGGTTGGGGGTTGGGCATGGGGCCAATCACCCCATCCCGTAAAAGCAAGGTGATTACGGAAACCGGAAATTGATGTCAAGGCCACTCTTTTGAGTGTACCGATAACTACCAAGGAGCGAGATCAGCGGCTGCTATCTTATGGGAGACGACTCCGTCATCCTGATGGACAGCAGTATGAGGAATGCAGGTGAAAGCCGAAAGGAAACTTGCATGCGGATAAGGGCATTGACTCACCCTAAGAAGACAATGAGAGTGGGATGTTGGAACGTGCGTACCATGTACAGCACCGGAAAGACTGCTCAGGTTTGTAGAGAGATGGCAAAGTACAAGGTGGAGATCCTAGGGATCAGCGAGTGTCGATGGACAGGGTCTGGGCAGGTTAGGACACAAACAGGAGTGAATATAATATTCGCTGGCAGAAACGATAGCCAACACCAAAGCGGTGTGGCCATTATGATGAGCAAGGAGGCATCTAGGGCTCTGGAGAGCTGGAACCCTGTGAGCGACAGAATAATAACAGCCAGGTTCAAATCCAAGCACATAAAAACAACCATTATTCAAGTCTATGCACCAACCAATGACGCTGACACCAATGAAAAAGACGGGTTCTATGAACTACTGCAACAGGTGTATGACAGGACACCTCGACATGGCATCATAATAACTATGGGCGACTGGAATGCAAAGTTAGGGCACCAAATGGAGGGCGAAAACGGAGTGGTTGGTAAGCATGGTTTAGGAAGCGACAGATCTGATAATGGTGAAAGGTTCATAGAGTTCTGTGTGGCCAACAACGTGGCCATTATAATGACCATGTTCCCCCACAAAGACATCCATAAGTACACCTGGACCTCTCCAGATGGAAGAACAAGGAATCAAATCGACCACATAGCTGTTAATGGAATATTTAAGAGATCAGTACAGGACGCCAGGGCTTTCAGGGGAGCCGACGTTGGAAGTGATCACAATCTGGTTGTTGGAAATATTCGATTGAAGCTAAGTGGGGTGGTTTGAAAGCAAGGCGAAACAACTGCACGGAAATATGAGCTGAGAAAAGCTAAAGGTGCCTGAGATTAAACAAAGCTTTGTCTTAGAGCTTAAGAACAGATTTAGCTGCTTGACAGAAACTGAGTCTGATGAAACAGGAAATGATGACACCCAGAATGCCGAAAGCGTCAAGGAGAAATGGTCGAACATCAAGAAGGCCTACTGCGAAACGGCAAAGTCAGTTCTTGGTCATAGACAAAGGAAGAGCAAGACTTGGATAAGTGCAACAAGTTGGAGAAAAATTGATGAAAGAAGGAAATTGAAGAAGAAGATGGAAGAGACAAGATCAGAAAGGATAAGAGAAAGAAGGAGAATAGAATACAATGAGAAAAACAAGGAAGTAAAGAGAAGCTTGAGAGCAGACGAGAGGGAATGGGCAAATGCGCTTGCAAGAGAAGCCGAGGAGGCTGCAAGGAATGGCAACCTAAAAGAGGTGTATGAGGTAACGAAGACATTATGTAACGACTGGCCACGAAGAATGAACATGGTGAAAGACCAGGATGGAAAGCTATTAACAACAGAAGAAGAGATCAGACATAGATGGCAAGAACATTTCAACAATGTCCTGAACCGGCCTGATCCAGTAGCCCCCGCAGTTGTTGATGATAGGCAGCAAAACGGAATAGATGTCAGCGACGAATGTATCACCCGACAGGAAATAAAGCAGGCTCTGAAGAACATGAAGAATGGCAAAGCAGCTGGAATGGATTCAATCACAACAGAGCTACTGAAGGCTGACATAGAGACAACTGCATGCCTGCTAGAAGACCTATTCCGCAAGGTGTGGGAGACAGAGGAAATCCCGGAGGACTGGAATTGTGGTCTGATCGTTAAGCTTCCCAAGAAGGGGAACCTTACTGACTGTGGCAACTGGCGTGGAATAACATTGTTATCAGTACCAGCGAAAGTTATGGGAAGAGTAATTATTACTAGACTGCATGATGCAGTGGATGGGATGCTAAGGGAAGAACAGGCAGGTTTCAGAACTGGGCGAAGCACGACTGAGCACATCTTTGTGCAGCGAAATGTCATCGAACAATCGCTGGAATGGAATGCAAGTCTGTATACCTGTTTTGTAGATTACGAGAAAGCATTTGATAGTGTCCACTGTGAAACACTGTGGAGGATAATGCAGTCTTGTGGAATACCATCAAAATTCATAAGAATTGTCAAATTGTTTTACAGTAACACCAAGTGTGCAGTGATCGATGGAGCAGGCAAATTGGATTGGTTTACCGTGAAATCAGGAGTGAAACAAAGTTGTGTAATGTCAGGGTTTCTCTTCCTACTGATAATAGATTGGATTATGTGTAGGACTACAGAGCAACATAATACAGGGATTCGATGGAAGATGATGAGACAGCTTGAAGACCTAGACTATGCCGATGACATTGCGCTCATTTCCAGCACATGGACGCAAGCACAAACGAAGTTAGAAAGACTGGGGAGCAACAGTGAAGGTACGGGTTTGAAGATAAACGTCAACAAAATGAAGATGCTCAGACTCAATGCTAGGAGACAAGATCCTATAAAGATAAACGGCACTGATGTAGAGGATACAGACAGCTTTGTCTATCTAGGGGCCACTGTTAACAACTTGGGTGGTGCCGAACAGGACATTCGGAGTAGGTTAGGTAAAGCTAAAAGTGTTTTTCATCGACTTTCAAAGGTGTGGAGAACAGGTGAATTCCGCCGAGAATCTAAGATGAGGATCTTCAAGTCAAACATCATTGCTGTCCTGTTGTATGGATGCGAGACTTGGAGAATGACAAAAGCGGATGAAAAAAGGCTTGACACCTTTCTTCACAAATGCCTAAGGAGAATCTTGAAAGTCCATTGGCCCATGCGTGTGCCCAATGATGAAATTTGGAGAAGAGTGGGAATCGAAAAGATCAGTACACAAGTGCGACGCAGGCGATGGAAGTGGATAGGTCATGTTCTGCGTATGGCACCAGACCGAAACCAACACGTGGCATTATCCTGGGCACCAAGTGGAAAAAGAAGTAGAGGACGGCCAAGGGAAACATGGCGGAGAACTGTGGAGAAGGAACGCGCTGAGCTGGGACTTACATCATGGGCCGCAGCAGCAGCTGTGGCCAAGAATAGGGACAGATGGCGAGCATTGATCTCCGGCCCTATCCCCCACTCGGGGGCAAGGAACTAAGCATAGTTTGAGTCAGACCAAGTGCTCCATACCGCCAGAGCTTATCCCAGTTTAAATTTGTTCTCAATATATTGTCTTGATGCCTCGAGGTAATTCATTAGCCCTTTCAATGAAAGGGAGCAGGGATGGCACAGCATTCAGAGCACTTGCCTCCCACCAGTGTGGTCCAGGTACAAATCCTGAACCCAAGGTTACATGTGGGTTGAATTTGTTGCTCATCCTTACCTTCTTCTAAGGGTTTTTCTTTCAGTTCTCTGATTTTTCTCTCTCCACAAAACCAACACTTCTAAATTCCAATTCAATTTGGAAACAAAGGAATGTAAGGATTCTCTCCTTGGGATGCACCACTTCAAATATCTATTTATTGATTGATTTTTTTATTAACAGTAACCATCTCTGTTTAATTTTCTTCCAAGTGTCCTGGTTCATACAGATTTCTGAGATTTCGTAGATTGAATTGTTCTTGTTGCTACTGGCTCATTACCTCAGGTTACCTTCCTTATTGCATTAATTTCCATAACCCAAATTTTCTCAATCTTAGGGCCTGTTTACATGGAAAGAGGATGATCCTAATGCTAGGATCATCCTAGGACTAGGATCATCCGAGCGCAGTATGTCTTCAGCTTTCAGTTTACATGTGAAGGGTTGTATTTGGCCCCAGTGCTAGGATCATCCTACCACTAGGATAATCCTATCTGAGAGGAAGGATGATCCTGGTGCTAGAATGATCCTACCTACATGTAAATGGCCTTGGGAGGCCCAATTTGCCCACCCACCATCTTGAAACCGGAGATGGCCCTGGGGACGAGTTCTGAGAAACAACATGGCGGGATCTTCACACTTAGCAACTAAAAGCTCAAAAGGCCATAATCTGCGAGCAGGTCCACATCTGATCTTCCTCCTCGCTATTTGAAACCTGGAAATGGTGGCAGTGTGATTTAGTTGGAGAATAGTAGCTCGCTGTTGCTGTGTTTGAAATATCAAGTTGTATTGTAATGAACATTATATCGAGGCTTCTCTAATTAAGTGAGTAATATTGCATAAAACGTACAACAGTTTTTAAAGACATGTTTCGGCATGCTTATACCATCTTCAGTTTAATAGAGTGACTAATGATACGTGACACAAGTTATATACTACAAAATATGAATAAATTATTTACAATATGCATTACAAAACAGTGGAAACGGAAATTACAGAGTTAAAAAGGTGTTGAAGTGATGTAACTGTTTGTTAAGGTCAGGTTTGTTCTTACTAATATAAAAGGCTTCTTTAAGTTTAAGATCAATAGAGCTATTCGCTGAGTCTAAGATGCGAAAACAAGAAGGTGTGTACATGCCCCTGCATGAAGAAAATTGAGAAAGATGTTTAAAAATATGCGAGTTTTTATCGTTTACTGTATGTTCTTTAATCCTGGTAGAAAAATGGCGACTGGTTTCACCAATATAACAGGAATTACATCCCGCACAAGTAAATTGATAAACTACCATGGATTTTAGAGCATCAGGAGTACGATCTTTAAAACTGAACATATTCTTGATTTTGAAAGAAGTAAAAACTAATTTGATATTAAGATCCGTTTCACAAAAACGTTTAAGTAATTGCCGTAGTTTGAGTTCCGTTATTCTAGAGTACTGGCCGATAAAAGGAAGCTTAAAATAGCGTATATTGTTTTCATCATTAACGTTGTGGCTTTTTTGATCAGAAGGCTTGTTAAGATACCGCTTGAAGGTTTTTTCAATGATGTGTGAAGGAAACGAGTTACGTTTTAGAGTGTCCGAAAGCTTGATCAGATCGTTTTCAAAACCGGAAGAAGTGTTGTTGATTTTATAAGTTCGGTCAATGAGAGTACGGACAAGGCCAATTTTATAACGAAACGGAGTGAAACTAAAAAAATTTGTTAAGAGACCAGTGTAGGTTTTTTTATGAAAAACTGAAAAAACGCAGTCATGCGAAGAGTTGTCAATCAGAACATCCAAAAAGGAAAGTTTACCGTCGTTCTGTTTCTCGAAAGTAAATTTGATGTTGGGATGTTGAGAATTGATGAATTCAAAGAAAGACATGGCATCCCGCTCATTTTTAAAGACGCAAAAAGTATTGTCAACATAACGCCTATAGAGTAAGATGTCGGCCTTGATAAAATTATTTAGCCATGTTTCTTTGTGAAATCCAAGAAAAAGATTAGCTAAAATAGGTGCTAAAAACTCGCATATTTTTAAACATCTTTCTCAATTTTCTTCATGCAGGGGCATGTACACACCTTCTTGTTTTCGCATCTTAGACTCAGCGAATAGCTCTATTGATCTTAAACTTAAAGAAGCCTTTTATATTAGTAAGAACAAACCTGACCTTAACAAACAGTTACATCACTTCAACACCTTTTTAACTCTGTAATTTCCGTTTCCACTGTTTTGTAATGCATATTGTAAATAATTTATTCATATTTTGTAGTATATAACTTGTGTCACGTATCATTAGTCACTCTATTAAACTGAAGATGGTATAAGCATGCCGAAACATGTCTTTAAAAACTGTTGTACGTTTTATGCAATATTTATCATTATTGCTAGTATTACGACCTTAAGTGAGTAATCTTAATTCTTCCTGATTCGCCAATTTGTTGCTTAGCAATGATGTCATTAGTTTTTACGCGTGGACGTATATAGATAGTGTTAGCGGCATATCCCTGCCAGTAGTTCAAGTTTCAGTTATCGTGCACAGTATGTGTTTTCAAGTAAATTAAGTTTTAAGCTACCCTTGACTATTTAGAGTGGAAGCGGGAACCGATGTGTAAGTACAAACTATTTTCTATGCTTGCTTTTTAGTACAAGTTTCAAGTTTTGATGTTTTTTTAACGTTAAGTACCTTTAGTCTCGGTTTTTTATACAACAGCCTATCGTACTAAGTCCAACACATAGCAGAGCCCCAGTTTTCAAAGTTTTTATTTCATCTTGTTTTTAGTGATAGATCTTTATAGTTTACACTCCCCCTAGCTTAGGTTTCTATTTAGCAGCTTCCTGTAAGAATCTCTGGTAATTCAGTTAAACTCCTTTCCTTGCTAGTAAATTCCCATATCGCTTTCAGTGGCGCTCAAGCAAGCACGTTTTTATCACATCGTGCAATTTTATTGATTTCAAGATTTTAGAGTGTTATCATTTAATGTATTACGACAGTTAGCAGTATGCATATCTGCTTGGGATCACTGATGATTTTAATTGTATCTTTACTGAGAAGTTTGACTGGAAGTATTGTCACATCGCAGTTATGATTGGAATGTTTGCTATTATTGTTTCGCGACTCTTGTCATCTTGTAATCTTCTATTATCTAGTAATTAGTTTATTCGCTGCATTGTATTTCAGTTTACGTTCGATTACCATCAATTAAATCACTGTCAATCACAGCTGATTTTCTGTGACCTCTGGCTTTATTCGATTAGTAAAGCATCTCCCACACACGCTAGTCTCATCGCGACAAGTTGTCTAGCAAGTGACAATTCAGCCTTTCAACAGTCGCCATGAACCTGATGTTACATGTATATAATGGCAAATTGATGCTAAAAGGCAGTTATCAACGCCAGTAAAGAGAGAAGAACTCCCAAAACTACGCTTTTGTCATTGTCGCCCGCTATCTTGCTTTACAACCGTGCTGAACAGAAATCTTGCATGTAAACCAAATGAAAAGTTAATCCCAGGAGCCGCATTTTTGTAAGTAAACCAAATGAACCTTCTAGGATGATCCTAGCACTAGGATCATCCTCTTTCCACGTAAACGGGCCCTTAGTGATAATTCAAAATGAAAAAAAGTTTACCCTCTAAACTATTTCCCCAACTGGTTGAAGACACAAGTACAACTACCTACATCTGTATATACCACCAAATGTTATTCTCAAGTATTACGAGTTAAAGTGTAATAGATCAACTGTATCACCTTCATAATCATCCTCCTCATCGTCATCATCATTCTGTGCTCTTCTCATTCTTGAAAGAGCATTTCTTTGACGTCTTCTTGCTCCACCAACCTCTCTGACATTGTCAGCCTGTTCTTGTTGGCTTGATGCACCTAAAAACAACCAAAAAGTTTTAATTTCCCCTCACTTTCCTCATGCTCTTGTCAATGGCGAAACTTTCCATTCAGAAAGCGCTTTTGACCAGTCAAAAGTATGTCACCTACCACATGTAGTTTAGCATTGCAATATAAGTTTACTTTCATCAGATTGGCACACTTTTTAACAAAACATTTCAAAGAAAGGAATACTTTAAAAAATATCAGGAGCCAGCATCCTTTTCGAAACAATAGAACTAACTGTGCAGTCCAGCCTCTGAATTAAAAATAGTAAGTTAATGTTTTTATGCTGCTGTTAGAAGGATATTATATTTTATTACATAAACACCAGTGAAATACCAGGATTTTTCCTTTTACTAAAAAATCATATCGTCATTGTGCGCAGTGAAGATACTATTTTTATCTTTCAGACTGTGAAGATATCATAATCCTTTTTGATCACATTTTTCTCTTGTCCCTTTAACTACATTTAACTACATTTAAATTTGTTGATGTATGATCGAAACATCTTCGGATCTTCTTCAGTCGTCTACAGCAATCTTTGGTAAATGTTTGGAAATGTTCGGAAGTTTTCGTCTGGCTTTTGAAACAATTTTGTAAAACTTCGAAAATCTTCTGAAAGGGGTCAGCAATCTTTGAAAAATCGTCAAAAACGTCATCGTTAGTATGTTTATATAATAATAAATTTTATCTTCTCGTGTTCAACTCCATATCTCACTTGTTCGCTGTGCTCACTCGAGAGATATCAAGTTGCGGGCATGTAATATCCTCTATTTCACATCTAGTAACTGTCTTATACCATAAAATTCTTGTTGTACCACCTCCTTCCCCCCTAAAAAAAAACAATAATCCCTAAAATCTTAGACATTATAACCAGCATAAGGATTATCACATGGATTGAAGAATACAAGATAAGTTTTTCAGGTTATGCACTAGTCAATTGAACCCCCACCCTTTGGCTCCTGGGGAAGGGTAGGGGATAATAGGGGCATTAAATCACTTTTGAACAATCTGTCCCCTGAGGGTGGTTCATTTGACTAATTTTGACTTTGGTTCCTGGTTCCATTCCCACGTGGGGTGCACTGGCAATAGAGAAACTGGGTACTAGCTCTACGTATGGAGCTTCAAAGATGAGGGGAGGGCATGAGAAAGGTAAGAGTGGTTTGAACCACACATATCTTGCTTTCACTTCATCATCCATTACAATTGATATTCAATCTGAGGCAAGTAATTTGCATTGAAATTCGAATGATATCTGGAAGGGTGAAGGGTTCATGTCATGAACTGTTCTCTTCTTTCAATTTCTACAGGTTTTATTCCAATACCAAGATAGCCGCAAGGTTCTGGATCTCTGACAAAATGAGGATGTTGCTGTAAAAGTTAGAGAGTGTTTTAGTCTGTTAAAGCACAGATAATTTTCCAAAATATGACATACATATCTGAATGTGAAGTTAGTATTGTACTTATAATTATAATCAACGCTGCATACATGTAAACTTGGAAGATGAACAGTTAAATGCATTTCTTTATTCTTGAAACTTTTGATAGTTTCAACTTTCTCGCTTCAGGGGTAAGGGCATTTAATCTGAACTCTGGCCTCAGGGGGTAGGGATATTGATGCCCTTTGACCGGGGTCAATGTCAAATCCCCAACCCTTCCCCGGGACCCAAGGGGTGGGGGTTTCAATCGACTGGTGCCTTAATTTATAAGCATCTAGCTAAATATAAAAGATCAATCATCATTATGAAATGTTATCAGACTACATCAAAAGGCTTAATTAACGTTAAATGTTGTAACTGTTATTCATCAGTTTATTCCTCTCCATTTCATGTAGATCAGAGGATAAACGTAACAGAGCTAAGCTCATTTTAATGATAGAGCTGACGTATCACTACTGTAAGGTTGAAAACTTATAACTTATCCGTAGAAATATTTAAAGAGACAATAATAAACTTACCCCTTTTCTTTTTCGTTTGATTTCTGTTCGCCACTAATGTGGCAATAAGTAGAACAACCCCCACAACTGCGGCTATAATGAGCCATATTGCGGCTGGGTGCATAGCCGCCATCTTGATTTCTCTTACTTTTCACTCTTATTCCCAGGGCTTTCCAAGAGCTACCTGTTCCTCTTAGCCGGGGGGGCCTCGGCTTGAGGAAATGGTAGCTTACGATCAGGCTCCGCAGAGCTCGAACGAAGCGTCCGCCCCTTCAGTTTCTGGTTGGGGCGGAGCGCGAAAATCGGCGAGCGAAAACATAGGGGAGAAACGCGGCGCTGCGCTTCTCCCCTGTTTCTTCGCTCGCCGATTTTCGCGCTGCCCCGCAACCATTTAGCTAGGCTAGAATTCCGCCGCTCTCTCGTGTCCGGTCTACGAACCTAAAATCTGACCAAAACGGCTAAAACCCATACTCTTTGTTGCTGCACATATCTATTTAGCATATATAGGGAAGTGCCCCCTCCCCGGGGGGGGGGGGGTTTGCCACATTATATAACGGACACTTAATGGTAATCGAGCCTAGTTAGAAATAGGGTATCGATTTTGGCCATTTTGTTCTCAAATAGGGTATCGTTTAAGGTTTTGGCACTGTAGTCTTGAATTGGGTATGTTTTTTGAGGTTACTCCTTTCATCAGTAAGACCATCAATAAAAGCCCTTCATAATGCCTTCGTTTAACGTCGGTCTGAACTAGGGAACTAATTATGTGGCAGGTCTGAAACAGGTCATAAATAGGGTGGCAAAATCGCAGATTTTGGTCTTAAAAAGGATAAGAATTTTGGGAAGCAGCCACACACCCCTATTTTTCTGGGAGTACCCCTCCCTCCAAAGCATGCAGTGGGGCGGCGGATGGCATCTTCCATTGAAAGTTCGCAAATTAGCTCGCAAAGCGGCGGCGGACTGAGGGCGGAGGGTGCTGGATTTCGTAAAGGGAATCTCAACACTGCGGTCGTCTCGAACACTGCTGGCGCGTAATATTTTATTAACGCTTTGTTGTTTTCGCAGATTTCGCCCAAAAGTCCTCAAAAATGATGCGTCGATATTAACTTATAAATATCAAACTATAACATCTTTATTGGTTTACCAAAGTGAGACGTAAATATAGTTATAAGGTTATCTACATTTTCTTTACTCTGTTAAAAATATTCTATATATCCTGCAAATATGTCTTAACGAACTCAGTGACTATGTAGCAGATTGGCTCAATTTATTTACGAGACACGGAAATGTTATAGACATAATTATTGTTTTGATAAGAAAAACCTACGTTCCTTTACCTGATTGCTTCTTTCAAAATACATAAAGGCCTGAAGCAAAAACCTATTCGCATTTTCAAAAGAAATGATTTAAACCAAGCCTAAATTTTGAAATGAGAGAAAACGCATCAGTTGCCAACCTTGTACTGAGGTCCTCCCAGAGTTCACGGCTCAAGATGGCAACTAGTCTCTCCGCCATTTTGGATTTACCTCAAGAACACCTTAGGGTCGAGGTTCTCATTATACCAATACGTCTCATAACCCTATAATTCAGAAACGCAATTCCAAATGCCAACAAAAAAGGGACTTTTATCCTAGCTGACTTACAAAACGAAGCGGTTTGACCACTCCATTCACTTAGTTATTTTTCTGTTGAGACAACGCTTACTTCAGTTATGAGAGATCACAGATTAATCCAAGCGAGCAAAAAATATACACTACGATATACAATTAAGTACTAACAAAGAAACAGCGATTTTCAATACAAACAACTTCTTAAAATTACTGGAAAAAGAAAACATACGCAACTAAAAATTCATCTTCTGCTCAACAATTGGAGTTTCGTCATGTTGATCTCATGCGCGTTGGAGTGTACGTTGCGGTAAACGAGTAATTTTCAACTAGCCCATTAAACAAAAACTTTCTCATGATACTACCATTTGTGAAACACCTTATCTTAGCGTTTCAACAAACGTCTCGAAAAGGAACCGATACCCAGGAGCGTCCATTTTCTCTTTTCTCTTCATTTTTTTTTAAGTAACGCTACAAAATTGCACTACAATTGTACTACGTCGTCTATTCTAGAATGCTCTGCTTTGCAACGGTGCAAATCAGAACATGACATAAAGTGTACCCTTTCATAAGCGCGGGAAATGCAGCGGAAGTCAATTCACGGTTGGATATGATTGGACGGTAAGATAACCTGTTCACTACGATCGGTTAAGCAACTCTCTACGACTTTCCTGAGTCAATTCAGTACCAAGAGCTCGAGATCTGCTCAATTAACTATTGGCTAGACATACATTGCTTTAAATTTGCTTTCTCAAACCGTAAGTACAAATGAACGCTCCCAAACAATGAGATCCATCCCTGACTAATTATTTTTAATCACATTTTTAAACTAAAAAAAACAAAACATATATATGCCTAAAAAATACGCCATCAATTTCAATTGGTACAAAATCACAACATTAATCTTAAGGATCTTAGTTTGTGATTCGTTTTCTAATTCTTCACATTCTTGTGAATTAGAGTGATCACCGTCACTTTATGATATTCTCTACTTCAATGGATACAAACTTGGTTTTGCAGTGCTTGAAACGTTAATCAAAAAACAATGTCACTATCAGATCCTTTAGAAAAGAGACCTCGGACTCAAATATGGATTTGGTTCTTAGAAAACACATGAAGTATGTTTGGTTTACTCGTTAGAGATCTTTTTTTTTTTTTTTAAATTTAACATAGGGACCGTTTTTCAGTTGAAACATAATTATGACAGGCATGAATGAATCTGATGAGAGAAAAAGACCATAAGTTTTTTTTCTCGATTCGTTAATGTTCTTAAACCAATAAACGTCCTTAACGATAGCCCCCACATGTTCCAACGCGATAAATTACCAAGCACTTTGTGCAATTAATATATTTACACTAGTAACATTAAGTTAAACTGAAACCTGACGTTTCCTCGACATCTCTCCGGCTTCAGTCGGGAATACAGCCTAACAGAAACATTTCCAGGTTGTCTCTGCAAGGCAGATGGTACCTAGTAGTGGAATTCTAATAACATTGGATCTTCTGGAATCCGTCGGTTGATCATAACCTCACCGGGCATGCGGCAGTAAGACATGTAGAGCCTCCTGACTTCAGATCAACAGGGTGTTGGCTGTAGTAGTCAACCAATTCAATTATAGTACTGAATTGCTGAAGGGATAAAAGTAAAACAGTCAATCAGTGAGTCAGTCAATTTGACAGTCAGTCACTTTGACAGTCAGCCATCAGTCAGTTTGGCAGTCAGTCATGATTCAGTGTGTCAGTCACTTTGATGGTCAGTCGGTCAGTCAGTCAGCCCGTCCATCTATCAATCCATCTGTCGGTCTGTGCATCTGCCTGTCTGTCCGTCTGTTCACCAGTCAGTTAAAAACCTGTTACCCAAACACTAATTAGAAAATAGGCCCCCAAAATTACGCGCGCTGATTAGTTTAAAACTGTGTTTCTATCACGCATCGAAATCGAAAGCGAATAATCTAATTGTTTTAGTATAAATCTACTAGTTGTTCAAAACTTGAATTTAAATTTTATTCAGAGACACTTCGAAAACGCAAAGAAGCGGCCACCAGCGCACACTACTAGGCTACTCACTATCTACTAAACAATTAGGTTGTAAGCTCGAGATTTCTATCGCCCGAGTCAACTATCACGCATAGAAAACGAGAGCGAATAATCTAATTGTTTTGGTGTAAATCTACTAGTCGTTCAAAACTTTATCGCAATCCTCTTCACAGACACTTCGAAAACGCCAAGAAGCGGCCGTCATTTTGTTAGCAAGGGCACACTGCTACCCTACTCACTACCTACTTAACAATTAGATTATGAGCTCGAGATTTCTATGAGGTGATAGTTGATGAGGCCGAAGACCGAATTACCTATCACGACATAGAAATCGAGAGCGAATAATCTAATTGTTTTAGTAGAATTCTAACTTAAATTAAACGCAAATAATGGTTTCCAAATATTTTTCGACGCATTACTGAACTTTACCCTTTCACAAGGTCGCACGTATTGAATTGTCCTTAGTAAATTTGCGGTTGTTTACGCGCGCGCACCAGTTTTTCAATAATTTAGAGTTTTTAAAGTCAT
Source organism: Orbicella faveolata (assembly GCF_042242905.1). NCBI lineage: Eukaryota > Metazoa > Cnidaria > Anthozoa > Scleractinia > Merulinidae > Orbicella > Orbicella faveolata. The sequence goes on along the minus strand of NW_028301536.1, from coordinate 12,332,533 downwards.
GAATCCGTTTATGTCCTTCTTCTAGTCCTCTCAGGAATTTAATTATCCATTTACATCTAAACTTTCTTCCAAAACTTCGGAAAAGCGATAAAAGCGTCGCATTTCGTGGACGACCGACAGCTGCTGCACTCTAATTAACAATTAGACCCGTAACCCGCAAGGGCTACGGGTCAATAGCCCATTCGGCTTCGCCTCATGGGCTATTGACCCGTGGCCCTTGAGAGCGAAGGGTCTAATTGTTTTAGTATCACCCTATTAGTCGGACAGAAAAGGCAGTAATAAAGCTAGTAAATGCAAGTTGAAGAAATATTTATTTTGGAATAAAACGAGAGAAAGCGTCACGCTCGATTGCGCCAATTTCGCTACTCGAGGACTATTACTAATAGTCCTCTAGTAGCGTAGCCAATTAAAATGCAGGATTTGTATTAGTCCACTAGTTGGGTGATACTAATGGCTGATAGTATACGAGTAGCTCAGCCAATCAGATTGCAGCATTTGCAATAGTATACTAGTAGAATTCTACTAACACAGAATAGATCGTGAGCAGCGTAGCCAATCAGAGAACGGCATTCGTGGTAGAACGCTGGTAGATTTATACTAAAACAGAATAGATGGTGAGTAGCGTAGCCAATCAGAGAATTGCATTCGTGATAGAACGCTAGTAGATTTATACGAAAACTCGATAGAAACACTGTACATGTTTTTATTTCTTAACTGTTTAAGCCATGTCTCAAGATACAATTATAAAACGTTTATTACACAAAGGGAACCGTACCACTTTCCCACTGTCTCCAAGCACAAATCTGTTATTGATCCGAGGCATTCTGAAAAATAAAGCAAAAAAGTTAATTCATTAGTTGAAATAACGACTGTATGAAGAAGAAACTAACGTTCTAGTTAGAAGGCAATTGGAGAAGTTATTAAAGAGAAATGAAAATCGGATAAAGCATTCGGAAACAAGAGCTATTCCGCCCTTGCAACAACGACAAGGTCTAAGTTGATTATTTTGTATTGATTTGAATTGCAATAGACCAATTTCGATATGTTAAAATTCAGCCTAAAACAACAGACCTCAGCACGAGGCTCTGGGGAATAACTGCAGAGTTTGTGGGGTTTATTCCCCAGAGACTCGTACTGAGGTCTATTGTGTTAGGCTGAATTTTAATAGATCGAAATTGGTCTATTCCCTACTTCAGAAACGAGGAAAAATCTGGGGCGAGTGTCATCTCCCGCAGTCCCTTGCGGGACCGATTCTGGGGAAAGCTCGTGGCACGTATTTTCCCATAGATTGTTCAATATACTAGACTTCTCACTTTCAGGAGCTCCCACTGGATGCCTATACTCCCTTTGCCAATCGACTCCACTAATCCTTCCTTACCCTAATTCAAAGCAGTCCCTTCCCAAGCTAATCAGACAAATTATACAATACACCAAACGTGTTACCTGAGATGTTTCACATTCCCTTGGAAAAAGAAAGACATGGAGTAGTTATTTTGATCTTTGGAGCTGTTCCGCACAATAAATGCCCCTTCCTGAAGGAGGAAAAAAATGTAAGACTTAACTAAGACATAGAGGAGAATATGCCGGCTTAGCTCTGGTATTTCTCTTGATTCTAATTGCTTGATAGCAAGGCATTTTAGAAATAATTATAGTTGGCACAAAAATCTTTACTATGACCAGTTACGTTACACAGAGGCACCACAGAGGTAACTTAAGTAATAAACTACACAGACTGATGCCAGAAAACATTGAAATTGGTGACGAAGGAGTGCTACCTGGTTTGGCTAATGACAGCACGAGAAGACAAACTGTTTTGTAAATGCGGTACAAAAGGCCATATTCGTATTCCCGGTATTGGACTGGAACTAGCGTGTAACCAAGGCTAATACGGGGAGTCTTTTCAAATGTAAATGACATTGAGCTCTTTTTAAAGATATTTCCCCGCATGAACCTCCATTGCAAGCTAGTTCTAGTCCAATACCGAGAATACAAATATGGTCTATTGCAGCCATATGATGTTTGTTCTATCACACAGCTCAGCAAGTTTAAAACCGAGTGAAGAGAAGTCAGAAAAAATTACATGAAAACAATTTTACATTAAAGCACACCTTGGAGAAAGATTTTAATGCACTTTCAGCTACTTTTTTATCTAAAGGTCCTTGGAACCAAGGAGACTGTTTTAGCGGATCGACAGCCTGAAAAAAATGTAGGAAAAAAAATTAGTTCAAAAACGGTATTATCAACACTTGAGCTCCTCGTCTTATACCAACATTATTTATATACAATCAATGGTGACCATTGAAAATCACTTCCATAGCTTCTCTCTATTGTTAGGAGGTTGAAAGACACCAGAAAGTTCTAAAAAATGGGTCTGTAAATTATCATTATCATCATAAAAACACATTTCTTTAGACAGGCAATCCGTCTTATAGAGGTAAAAACCAAACGCGCCCTTCAAATGCTCGGTTGATGCTACGGGCAAGTTAGCCTACCTGGAAAATTGTGAATGAAACAGAATACGGACGAGTGATAATTAGCGGTGGCAGGTGATTAGCGAGAACCACTTAAACGGCACAAGGAAAACCTTTTTAGAGCTTACGGGCTATACCTCTAGGGCTACTGAACGCCAACATGTATGCAAACCCCAAAGGGTCTCAAAGCACTTGAATAGACCCTCTTCATAAATGGCGACCAACCTCGTTTTTCAGTTGATAATTCAAAAACTCCATAATCTCAAACAATGTTACTGAGGCTAATCTAAATGCATACATAAGAATTTTAAATTAGCAGCCACTTATGATTCAAAGGCTCTATTGCAAAAAGAAAGGTTGCTCTACAAGTAGATATTCAGAACCATTAGCTGACCTTTGGTTCAGGTGGTGCAGGTAGTGGTGATTTATTCATTTTCGTGGCTGGTAATTGCCTCCCAGGTGGGTTAAAATGGTCATCTGAAATTAATATAAAAAGAACATTCTTATCTGGGTTATTATCCAGTGAAGTCTGATAATAGTTTGCTAATTAACTTTTCATAATGTTCCATTTAATGTGGTTTGATATAACACACACTTTCAACTCTCTTCTCGGTGTCTGGATGTCCCCGTGAAACACTGTCTCTCGTGTTTGAGATATTACTTATCAAATCATGATCTGCTCTGGTTGTTTATAGCAGGTTTTCAGTTGCTTGACGTTTAAGAGGTGAAGTTCTTGCAGAATCTCACACGCACTCATGGTTAGCTAGGGTAAATGCATGTTTCCACGCGGGTAATACGCACAACAACACGGGTAATACGCACAACAATAAAACAACAAAACAACAAAACGTTAAAAAATAAAATACTGAAATCATTAAATGTACCGGGTTGATAATTCTTGAACAAATCAAACGTCAGACCAATAAACGTATTCCACAGAACACTCCTAAAAACTGAACTACCATCCTCTACCTACAGGTGACACACACTAATATTGGTTAACTTTTTTTAAATGTCTCACCTTGGTTATCAGAGTCACTGCAAGAATAAATGATTAAAATACAAAATCAGAAAAACATACCATTGCAAATCAATAAAACCCCTTTCAAAATGCAAATTTATTTTTTCATTTCCAAGGGGTGCAAAATAACGGATTAAAGGTCATAATGTTACAAATCCACTTGAAAACACTAAATTTCAGAGGCAGCAGGAAAAAAAATTCTGATGACAAGGACTTCTGTTTGAGATTTTATGGAAACAAGTACAATAACCTTGCACAATAAAAATAGCACAAACACTTTCACTGACATTGTCAAGTCAGCATGTCACTATATCAGAATGAAATTAGTCAATGCAATTTTGCTAATGAAAACCATTGGGTCAGCTTGGAACGACCTTGGAGATTACTTATTTTATTATTTTCTATTTTTTTTTTTTTTTTTTTTTTTTGCACCAGGGAAGTAGGTACATATCAAGAAGGACAGAAAGCACACGATTGTGGTCTACATCGTGCTGACAATGTGATCAGCTCCCAGTTGGCTTGATCGCTCAGTTATTAGAGCATTGCACTGGTACCGCAGAGCGGCAGAGGTCATGGTTTAGGATCTTGTTCAGGCCTGAATTTTTTTTCATGCTTAATTTCACAATTACTTAAGTTGCGTGCATAACTGCGATGGTCAATCATGTCTTCACAACAATATAATGATAAATAAAGGATAATGGCAAGGGGTGGAATAAGACTGCAGACCACTCTAATTCGTGGTTAATACTCTTTAGTCTTTAAATTTAAAAATAAACAATGCAAATCTTAAATTGTTAACTTCAAACAAACCTTAGTCTTGGAGGCTTAAGAGGTGGTGGCTGTAAAAACAAATTAAAACAACAATTCTGGTAAATTATCCATCAACATATGATAAAATATTGTTAGCACCTAATTAACTTCATGGAGCTCACCACCAAAACTCAGACAATAATTTACTTTGCATCAGCTATTTGTTTGGTTCGACCAAATTAAAATTTCCACTGAAACTCTCACAAAGAAAGATCTATATAAATCTGTTTACATGCACATATCTAACGATCAGGTCTTCTGAAGGCTACAAACGCAAGGTTTTATTTGCCATTTCGTAACCACCATAGCTGTGACGACGATAGCCAAACGTTTGGATCCCAAAATGACAAAATGATCTAATATTACAGGTTGTCGATGGGTTTGATCATAAAGCGTGGACACCACTTTGACAAGGTCAGCAACAACATATACAAACAAACAGCTAAGTAAGAGAATAAAATACTAGACTACAGTCTGTTTGCCAACTAACTGCAGTAACAGTTAACTACTAAGCTGGAGCAACTGCTACACAGAACAGTTTTCTTTAATTTGTATAATGTCAGAAAATAATTATTATTGCAAAACAGCAACCTTATTAATTTATGACCTGTCAATCTTATGGGTTTGCATTGCAAAGCTCTGACCACTCAGAGACCCAATCAGCATGGTGCTTTCCATTACGGACCAGTTTGCACACATAAAAGTTAATTCATGCGTTAAGTAACATACCTTAACGCCAGGCCTAGGTGGGGGAGGGGGTGTGTCATCAACTGGAGGAGGAATTGGTCTCCTACCTGGTGGCTGAATCCTGTTAATTAATGTAACCAATCACTTTAAAGAGCAGTATATTTTATAATTTCAAACTTTCACATTAGAGTACAGAACATTTATGGTATCTTGCCCTTTCTACCTGTAGTTTGTTAACATGGTAAAATATCCCACAACTACATTTAACTTCATCATCAATTGTGTTTTCTTTAATTAAAATCTCAGTTCTCTGTACTGACTTCCATACATTTTCTATAATTTATCTTTGGAGAATTTGGACCCGCATCAAGACTTTTATACTTGATACGATCCAGCTCAATATTCTCATGACCTAAACCTTAACATTTGTCAGCAAATGGAAAACAGAACTTACAAATCGATCTGCACTGCTAACAGGTACTCACCTTGGAGAGGAAGTACTTTTAGGAATCTCATTGTTGTTTCTCTCTGATTCTTGTGATGGGGGAGGAATAACTGCAGGTCTTGATCCAGGTGGAGGCAGCCCAGACAACCTTTTTGGTGATGGTGGTTCAGGAGAAACTAGAAAAGGTTATTCAAAAGAAAACATATGTCACCAAAAACCACAGTTACTGTACTAATTCAAAACATCACAATACGTGTAATGTAAGCATCATGCAGGAAACTTGTTCTGCATGAGAACATCGCAAATTCTAGACTTATGGACAGAGAAGTATGCAAAAGCATGCAAAATAGGCTGGTTAAGTAAACATAAAACGTTTTCACAGTAACTTTTCTAAGTAATGTTTCTACATGTATCATGAATGTTAAGAAAATGAAATCCTCACTAAAATAGAAGGTAATTAATTAACCATTCAAACATTCAAAGTCCACACAGAAAAAGCAGTGCTTATAATAAGAAGGGGGACATGCTAGAGATCTGGTTGGTACATTCTGTTGACAGACCCCAGTATAATGTGAGCAGATTTCAAAAATTGCATGACCCTCTAGAGGAAGTTTTTCTGTTCCTCTATTATTGCTCTCTGATGGTTGATGGACCAGGCCTCGGGGAGCCACTCATGTTAAAACTGATTGAAAACACTGGGAAAAGTGTCCACTTCAATGTGCTTCTCTGGTTTTTGAAAGATAAAATGACTACTTAAGAGTGTGTCCTTGGCATTACGCCATAATGATCTAACCCTAATTCTACTGTTAGTATTGCATTCTGACCTGTGTTTGTATCTTTAGGTGTTGGGTAAAGTCTTGATGTTCGGCCAGCGGAACCAGCAGGATTTGGCTTTGGACTGTTATGAGCAGGACCAGCAGTATTTGGTTTTGGGCTGATTTGAGGTTTAGGATTTATTGCAGGTTTGACAGCTGACAGGGCAGAATAAGAAGGCATCACAGGTAGTTCACATGAATGATCAACAGACTGCATTTAGAGAGTATCTTTAAGTAAATGGTATTTAGTTTAAGGAAGGGCCAAATGGAAAACATCTTCTTGAGTTAAGGGGGATTACTGATTATAGTAGCTGTTTTTTAAGCTTAGTTTAAAGAAAACAAAAACCATCTGGGACAAGATGGGTAATAATAATTATTACTCATCTTGTCCCACCAGACATAATTATAAACAATTATTGGATGAGGTTTTTGTGATATCCAGAATAATCAGGTCAAGGTAGGGGTCTTCAGCCGAAGCCAAAGGCTGAGGCTGATAACCCTTACCGAGACCTTGATTATTTTGGATATCACAAAAACTGAATCTAATAATTGTTTTATTACACATTGAACGAAAAAAAATGGAAGTCATGTTTTTGCTTCTTCACTGACGGCACGCAACACAAAGTGTCCGAACTTGACACGATTACCCTTAGAAATCATGCACCACACTCATACATGACATGATTACCCATGACCTTGAGTGTCCTTGACATGATAATTGTATAATCTGCAGCTAGATGACGTCACAGTCGCTGATTTTGATAATTCACTGTATGCTTTCAGCCAATCAGAAAAGAGATAGTGAGTTAAATGTATAATAATTAGAAATCATTGACACACTGAACGAATGGATGGGTTTCAAGGAACTGGCCGTATTTGTATCCCTAATATTAAACAAGAACTTATTAAGCTTTTCCAGTGCATACTAATCTGGAATACAAATTCAAGTACAAATCCAACTTTCCATAGCTGTTTTAATGATATTTTCCCATATGGGTATCTAATGTAATTCAAATTATAGCCACCTTATTATTAGATGTTTACTGTGGCAAATATATTCCTTATGGTCACATTCTTAGGACCAGTGATTAATTGCCTTAGATTACTGTTATTAACTAAAAGTATTTAATATTATTATAAAATATAAAATATAATCAATGATTACCTGGTTTTGGTTTTGGTACTTCTTTAGGCAATGGTGTTTTAGCTTTTTCAACTTGTGGCATTGGAGGTTTCAATCCAAACACACCCCCTGGTTTTCTTGGTGGTGGCCGAGCTGGTGCTACAAGCGAAGACAGTAACAGTGATGCATTACAATAATTATAAAATAGAGCTAATAAAAGAGCAACAGGCTAAGTAAAAGAATGTTTTAGTAGCTTCTTGAATGGTCCAAACACAAATGTGTAACACATTTATTTTCAGTTGGCTACTTTTGACAGCATACCTGTGTCCACCATGTGATATAATGTTATTACAAAATAGGGGTGAATTGGATTCAGAACTTGACTGATTATTGAGGATAATTCAATAACACGATTTTAATACACCTAGTAGACATTTTGCATGCAATACTGTATACCAAATGTGTACTGTATTAAACTTGCAATTCTTGACCTCTCTGTCTCCAAGAACTCAATAGTCTGTTAATCTAATTAATGTACTATACTGCATAACTTATCTCATTCTATTCTGTAATTAATAATTAATAAACAGTTCTACTACATAAATAATTATTAACAAGTACATGTAATATTATCATAAGACTCACTCATAACACAAGCTTTTAAAGATAGAATATTGACAGCAAAACAATTTGTCAATAACAAAAATTGATTTAGTAAATGGTTTCCACCCAGGAGTATCAGTAGTTCGTATTGTGTGATCGTCTGGGTGAGGGTACTTCTGAAAAGAACTGTTGTTGGTGACTGACGTTTCGACAACCTGAGCGGAAGTCATCTTCAGCTCAGTGAATAGTGTGACAAACTTTACGGAAGTCTTTCAGCCAATACCATCATGGCTAAACTGACCAATCACGTTGAATAGACCAGACTTATAACATCATTGCCTGACAAACACTATTCACTTGACTCTGAAGATGACTTCCGCTCAGGTTGTCGAAACGTCACTCACCAACAACAGTTCTTTTCAGAACTACCCTCACCCGGATGATCACACTATACGAACTAAAAATGGCTTTATTAAATAAATACTTATTAAACTTCTGAGATTGAAAATATCTTACTAACCAAGACAGCCATTGGAAATATAGAGCTACACGTATTTAGCCAAAAAGGAATTTCACTGGTCTGTGGAAATTAGGGTGGCTGGTACATGCACCTGGATAGCACACATGTAGATATGTTGAACGAGGAGGATCGTATACAACAAATTCATTAGCTATGAATGCTTGTACACGCACCTGGTTCTTCTGGCACCTCGTACGTTTCTTGTTGATCAGCTTGATCAGGTACTTCATACGTTTCAGAGAATGACTGATCATGTTGTGAATTCCCAGTATCCTGGCCTCCATCATCTGGCACCTCATATGTCTCTTGCTCAGGTTCAACAACTTGCGTTCTACCTGTTTCATCGTCTTCTGGCACCTCATCATAAATTTCCTTCAAAATAGTAATTCAAGGAAAAACAGACCAGTTAATATCGCACGCCATGTTTCAACTGATCCTTCAGGGTTATTAAATTATAAGTAAATCTTTTTTATTCCTCAGAGGTATTAAATGTCACTGAAAGAAGTGTTTGATGTCATGAAAACCATCCCTAATAAGTCATCCACTTTTGCTGTGGGCAATTCTGACAGACAATCAATTTGTCTGGAGCCTGGTCCTTTGTGAAAACCCTGCTCAATAATAATGGCACTACCGAAACTTAGAGCCCATAATCAAGAGAACAGCTTATTTCATACAACACATCTTTATCGAGTTATTCGGATAACAGGCAGATAATTTAACACTACTTGTATCTCTTGTTAGTTAACATTCACTAGGTGTGGTTACATGGGGCACTTTACCGTGGTAAATACATGTAACCACCACCACAGGAAACTGCATTTAGTGAGTGTGACCAACATTTCCTGACAGAGGTAAATTTCCTTTGGTAAATATCCATAGATATCCATGGATACACCAAAAAGATCACATGAAGCACACATGGATGCCACTTAAGGTGGTAAGTTGCCATGATGGTGTTTTGATGCCCAAGGTACAAGAGCTAATCATGATGCTCTGTTCATATACCGCAAAGGAAATCAAAGTAGTTTTTCTTTGCAGGTTTCATTTGCGCCATATTTACTGAAGGAACAACTTCAACATCATAGATACTTGTTGTACAGCATGATCTCGGCAATGCTATGAGTATCATGTGTATTTCAGGTGACCTCTCAACCTGTTTGTTAGATGGGTTACTTAAACAATGACTAAAACCAATAATTTTATCCTTCACAGAAATTTGAATATCGATGCTGAACAGTACAATGAATTTTTTCGTTAACCAAAACCAGCACCCAGGATTAAAGAAGGATCAACCTGGACCATCCAGCTTTGTACTGTATCCTGTATATCACAGTTGTCACCCTAATTTCCACAGTTTCCATGATGAAAGTCCTGCTCACTCTGAAAGTCCGCCAAATTTATTTTTTTTACCTTGGCAAATCACAAATAGTGTGTAACTGGTCGTAAACACAGTATACTAAAACCCAAACTTGAGTGATGCACCCTGGGATGATCTACCATGGCAAATGCCATTTATTGTGGTGTGTGTAACTGCACCTATTATATACAACCATTTCCAAGAAAGGCAAACTTTTGCAGAGCCACTGTCAAATAACCAGCTGTTGTTGCAGTGTTCAGCTCTGCTTTGGTCATGCCAAAAACCTCAAATGATCATTAGTCTTTAGCAGTTCTCAAAACCTGAAATTTCAATCTCAAACCTGCTCCATTGACACTGGTGGGGGCATAGGCTTTTTTCCCTTTAAATTTCCAGGTTTTGGAGGCCGGCCAGGAGGAGGAGGAGGAGGACCTTCCAAAAAAGCAAATAATTTACAGTAAATTAAAAAGTTTGTGGTAACTGTGAGGTTTAATCATAAAAAAATTCTTTAATCTCAAGTTGGGCCTATGTACATGCATTGGTATTGTTTTGATCACACAGCCAAACTGTTATTTTTGTGGTTACACAACAAACTTGTGCATAGTTACAATATTTCACTGAAGCACAAATTTCCTGACCAGTAAATGAACACAAAAAGTTAATCTTATAATGTTTGTGGCTATGGTTTATTACTTAACTGTAAAGACCATGGCAGGGTTGTTGAAAGTCAGTTAACACTGACCCAGGAATAAAAGTTGACCAAAGTATTACTTTTCTTGTCTGAATAAATTTAAAATGTTTTTCATTGCTTATGTTTTCTGTAGTTTGAGATTATTCAAATTCAAAACTGAAGGAAAAGCAATAAGTTTACTATATAAACAGAAACTTAACTGAAATGTTTCAAAACTGAAATAAGAAACCCTCTCACTAATCCTGGGTTACCCTAGTTGAGCTTTGAACAACCTGGTCCAAAAGCTCATATATCTAAACAAAATGTTCCGTAGATTATAAATAAAAGATGGAGTGACAATTCAAAATGCTGCAATTATTTTCAGAGAAAAGGACAATTAACATGCAATCTTATCGTACCTGCTGCAATGTCTTTGTCGACATACTTTGGGGCCTGATGAAAGAATGATCATAATATATATTAAATATATGCAGTTACACACAATTTAATGGAGTTAACAACAAAGAGCGCCTGCATTCCCATAGTGGTCAGCGGTGTTTTGATATACACATGCACCAGGACTCCATGTGCTCCTGGACTAAAAAGTGTGTTGGCAGCCTTCACAGACATAGCATTTGCAGTGAGCGTTTGCATGGGAGCACATTCTCAAGCATTTCCCCTCCCTTCCCTCCCTCTTTCCACTGTACATTCAGTGTGACAGGTGCCTGTCTCCCCTTCCACATGGCAGGGCTCAAAGTTTATTTTTGGCTTTGGGAGCACTTGTGCGACCAGGTGTAAATTTTTATGCACACTGCCAAAATTTTAGGCGCAGAGTTAAAAATTTTAGGCGCACAGCTTCAAATACTTGGAGCACCTACCCCAAAAGAATACTTAACGCTCCAAAAAGAGTGACTCAGGCTTCGTGTTGCAATATGGGCCTATTCTAGCAGTATTGAACACAACAAAAACAAATAAAAGAATCAGGATATTTCACACAAGAGTTAAGCTTAGATATTAACTTCTGAAGTCACTTCGTTGAGTATCCTCACTATCCAGTTGCTTGTTGTTTGCCTCACCTTTCAAATTCTGTGCGCGAAGATTCTTGATTTTTTCATCATCCGGGTATTCGTGAGAACTAGCACAAACTTTGCACATTTGGCCAGCTTTCAAGCCATAGAATTCGTGGACCGTCCCGTTCCAGAAACGCTGGACATTTTTGTGTGTCAGACAAGCGACAACAAAGCTTTCTGTAACTGTTGTTCGCGAAGAACGAGCACATGATTCAATCTTATCCCCAGTTTCCACGCTTTCCGCTGGGACCGCCTGGCACCATGACCTCCATTTGGTGACCAAGAAGCATGTGCTTCATTCCTTCATTTGCATGTGTCAGCGGAGTTGTTTACAACACAGAACGTGGGGAAGAAATGCATGTTCGAGTTCGGAGAATCCACTGGGAAATTAGGCTTAAAGACGACGAATAGAACGCACACCGATGAAAGGAAAATGGTGCAACTTTATTATCTGGTGCCTGGTTGTGTTATATCTATGTTTATATTTATATTTATCAATCTGAGTACATTAGTATGGTCGGGTGAGTAAGCACTAGAGAAGTTGGACTATACTTTGACTTTTAAGGCGCGGTGGTGCAACCACACGTGATTTTTTAGGCGCACAGCCAAAAATCTAGTTGCAAAAGCGACCAGTTGGTCGTTAACTTTGAGCCCTGCATGGGGGCTCATGGCTCGGTTTCCAGGATTTGCCAGCCATGGGAGTGGTCTTCATCCAGGAGCTGGCTGCCAAGCTCCTGGATGTCTCAGCTGGCACCCAACCTCCATTTAGCAATGCAGTTGTTAATCAGGTGACAAAACTTTATAACATGCAGATTTCTACTCATTTGGGAGGCACTGAAGTAGGCTAATGGTTAGTGTGCCAGACTTTGAGTTCCAGCTCTGGCAGGGGCCAATGTGTTGCACTATGCAGCAGGACAATTTACTGTTACATTTCTTCTCTGCACCCAGGAATACTAATGGGCACAAATGGACTGTTGGGAAAACAGGACAGAATGTGGGGTAGTGGTAACCTGTGGGGAACTGGCATCCGATCCAGGGGGAGGTAATAATCCTAACCACTCATGTTACAGAAGGCAGAGTTTAACTACTGAAAGATATGAACTCACTGGGCTTCAAAGGCTTAATTTACCGACACAGTGACTACTTCCATTTGTAACTTAACATATCCCCAGCAAATGTAACTTTTGAGATGGAGTGCACATTATTGGTCATGTATCAGACATAAAATTATATGCACCTTTCCCTTTTACATACATGTAAGCACACTGACCACTATAGGCTACTGTGTCTCTCACTAATAACTCAAGGAAACCAAAGAATATAAAATAGAACTCTTACCCTTGCGTCAAGATATTCTCCCTTGTCAGAATCACATTTTATTATTTTCCTATGCGACATTGGGCGGACTACAATGCCTAAAAAAATGGAATAATAGCAACCAGTCAATTCAATAGTAACCTTAACAGCACAAATCAGACAAAATAAACACCAAATTTATTCATCAAATTTCACAGAATGTTTGTATTGTGAGGATGTGTACCATGTAAGAGAGGGTCAAATGGGTCGAACAACCAATGAGGTCAGTTACATGACCCAAGCAACAATAGAAAAGTTCTGATGATTATGTTGAGGCTTATATGTTTGACCCACAGGAATTCCCTATGGGTACCTTGTATTTAAAATCTATCTGGAAACATGATGAGAAAAGACTAAAATTAATTGTGTGATGGGAGAGCTAATGAACTAACAATGCTACATGTGAAAAAAAATAATAATAATACCCTACCTCCTCCAGAATCATCACTCGGTTGTTCATAAACTTCTGAAAATAAGAAATAAGAAGAAGTCATTGCACATTAGTTAATTTGGGCAAAATATTGGCAATGGTAAAATCAGAGGAACATATCATTAAGTAATAAGACACTGCTCAAAGATCTTTGATCAACAGCCTACATGTATGTTGCAAAATGGAACATTCAGAAGCAAAATAGGATCAAGCAATCAGCGTTAATTCAGTAGTAAAAGAGGACAATTTCAATAACACTCTATTATGACCTGATTTAAACTTGCTTCAACTGACTAAATGCTTTATTTCATGACATTTAAGAAGTTTAAATGTACATTTTATATATTCTTTCATAACATAAAGTAATTCACTGTTTTATTAAGTGACTTGGAATTATATTTATAGAGTCTTATAATAACAAACTCTGAAAAAAAATTTGCGCGTATTTTAACTTTGTGTGTATATATAACTGCAGAGGAAGATTATTTCTATCAGTATTTTATCTGTGTTGTGAAACAAGCAGCCGCTCTCAATCCTTATACTGGAAATTGAAAGGTTGCTAGTTTCAGTAATACTGTGATTAAATTTGCATTTTTAATTTATATCATTAATATTGGTCTATCAGTATACAAATTACTCCAGCCACGACGTACCGGCATGGATAAGCTGTGTTTTGGCTCTATTTTATCATCAATTGGCCTTTCATTATTATCACTGAATTTTCTTTCTAATTTTCTAGTCTTAATCAAGAGTCTACAGTCACAAAGAGAAGGAATCTTAAAGTGAAGAAAACAGACCACATTCCACAGCCTCAATCATTTCTTGAGGCATTAGTATCAAAACATATTGAGTTTCTACAGCTGTTAAGATATAAACCAGTAAAATCATTAAACGGTCAATCCTATTTTCATAAACATAGATCCTTTAGATCACTTCTTCAGCAGATAAAACAAGAAGTCCTTGGCGACATGACCTGTAGCTCAGTGAAGGAAAAACAGTTTTGAAATCCAGTTGCCCAGTGGGCCAGTACATTTCATTTTTCATTAGCTCCCAGTAAAATATCACTTGCCTAATAGGTGTACAATGTTCATGCCTTATCAACTAACAAGGCTTCTGAGGCTAATTTCACTTGCCCACCAGACCACCAAACTTTGATTTTCACAAGCCCAAGAGCAAAATTTACTTGGGGCAAGTAAATAGAAATTAAATTTTAAATAGTTTTAACTTTATGTCGCTAAGCTATATTTTACTGTGTAAATAGTGTCCCCAAAGCTAAATACTATTGACACTTAAATAAAGTCTTACATTCATTTTTCATCTGACCTGTTTTTTTTTCTGCCCTGTAGCTTACCTATAAAATGTCACAAGAATGATGAATACTAATTAAAACACTTTGCTGACACTTTGACCTACCGTCTTCTTCACCATCTGGTGGTTCATCGTATATCTGATCTTCTTCATCTTCAAATGGTGATGGAGTAGTCTGAAAGTCAAATTGTGTGATTAACTTAAATCCCTGCATAATAACACCTTCGTGAAGCTACAATAACCAATCAGGTATACCCAAGAGAATCAATTCTCACACAATTGCCAAAACAGCTAAAAATAACAGCTAAGCCTAGTAACTTACAACATTTTCCTCCTTTGCTTTTTGAGAAAACTGAAACCCGTAGCTACAAAATTTCAACATGACTAGTTAATCCTCGCCATAAACAACTTTCAGTTTTCAACTTTGTCGAAACACAACAAACTGAATATGCCTACTTCAAAAGAATCTCAAAATGGATTTTGAAGTTTTCAACTTGACACAATTTGAACAGAAAAATCTGTCTTGATGTTAATTGCATGTTAATCTGCATTCAAAGTATTGGTCTCACAAAGCCAGTCCAATTCACAGCACAATATCATTTTCCATACTTCTAATATTGTTAAATAAGATATCCTAGACCAATGAGAATGCACTTCCTTATTGAAAGGGAAATAAATACCACAAACGTATATCAAGTTTAACATAACATGACAAGTTAATTTACAATAAGAAATAGAAAAAATTGTAAAACTATAGAGTCATAGAAACATGAGTGGAAGTTTGGGAGAACGAGAAATGGTGCGAGTATTTCAAAAGCCCTTTCGAGTTTTCCCAAAATTCCACTCATGTTATAACTTGATAGAAACATGGAATTGTAACAGGTTTTCTAATCCTTTAAGAAAATTCTGTGACAAAAAAAAAGTTACAACTTGAATGTTTACTCTGAACACCAAAATGTAAATTCTATTTCCATCTGTCAGGCCACCCAGTTAGTAACAAGACTGCAATAATAGAGTTTCCCATGATACAATACTTAATTATCTCTATAAATTGGCCATGATAATAAACAATACAATATGCAACAACTCCCCAGCAAGCTACAACTAAAAACAATAATTTGCTCTTAGGCCCCGCATGTTCTGCTATTTGGATTGTGGCAATTTAAAGAATCTATTTTGGTATGGACTCCATCTAAAGAAAAAAGTGAAGTTCCGGTAGCAGACTGTATGTCACCACTAATTTTTTTGTACCATCAATAGTATTGTCAGTGATACCAACTGAGTCTGCCTCCTGCCAGTTGGGACTTTTAAGCCTGTTGTGTTTATTTGCAATGTTTGTTTCTTCAGTTTAAGTGGCATGCCTGAAAACTTGCTAGTTGTAGCTAAGTGCATCAACCGCTATAAACATTCAACATTCATTCAATCATTCATTCAACTTCAACTTTTGATATTCACACCATACAATTAAAAATATTGTGATGCATCACTGCATTATGTGGTATGTCATTGCCGCAGTAGTGACTTACTAGAGAGTTGAAATATCTATTGCAATAATGTGATATAATTAATTAATATTAAGAATTAAATATTACTGTGCTGACCTTGGTGTGTGGACTTGTGGGAGGACCCATAAAAGCATTTTTTCGAATGGTTCCATTCAAACCTGCTTTTAATTGAGCAACCTATTCAGAAACACACAAAATAAATCATAATTATGATGTAAGTCATTATGAATGAAATGATTACATCGTGTTGTCTACTTGTAAGCAAATTATGATACACAACAACAACACTGCTATAGATCAGAGAGGGTTCTGATTTCACTAATGACAAGTTCAAACACTGAATATCAAGTACATGTAGCCGTAAAATAAAATGTAATTATTAATTAATAAAATATATTTCATACGATGAATTTTAATGTCATACATTATATTACTGACAGTGAAACCCCACAGGCTGGGGCCAGAATAAGACGTCAACGTAAGAGAGCTGCTGTCTTATGCCAGGTTAAAAATGCTGTGTTTACATGTGGCTGGGTCCATTTCTAAATGTCTGCTTTCTGGCATAGTTACTGTATTAATTATTTTGAACAGAGTTCCAACAAGGAGTTGACAAAATATCTTACCAGACCAAGGGGAACACTAGCAACTTCCTTACTTGGTGAACCTGGAGAGATGCAATTGAATGTATGAGTAAATATCATCATGATTATTTGTATAATCTAGGTCAAGAGTAAGAGCTAAGGTTTTCCCTAACTGTTAGGGAAGTAAATGCACATGCAAGTACAGTGGCTTAATGATTAACATGTTGGACTCCACATCAGGAGGCCTGAGTTGAACCTTTGCTATTATCCAATTTGAGTGTTTTGTCATTAGATAAAACTAGTTAATTATTTCCTTCAGCCAAATCTTGTACCCTCCCTCTCACCCAGTGTTACAATATACGCCATTTCTGATGGATTTGATTGACACTTGAATGATTGTGAGATACCGTTATATCTAGGGTCTCGTGGTTAGAGTAAAACGCATTTTCAACCTACACTCAGAAGTGTGTGTGTCCCTCTCTTTACATGGTGTCAGAAGTGTAAAGTACGACAAGCTCTACCTAACCGCCTCCTTAGGCATGAAAGTTGTAGTACCATTAGACAAGTCACAAGCAGGCCGTTCGCCGAAATACTCGATCCGCCTGCAACGTCCGGCACCCCCACACGTGCTCTCACATTCACATCGAATTTCCCAGTACCTGCCCCGATGAATGTCAAGGGTGATCCAGTGAACAACTGGGAATTCTTTAGGCAGCAATGGACAGACTATGAAGTCACCACTGGCCTCGACCAACAGGAGCAGAAGATACGACTTGCCACATTCCGCTCCCTGATGGGTAAAGAATGCTTACAGATTTTTCTTAACCTAAAACTTGACGCTGAACAACAAGGTAACGTCAAAGCATGTATTCAAGCCTTAGAGGCATACTTTAAGCCTAAGAGAAACGTGGTTTACGAGCGATATCAGTTTAACATGTGCACCCAGTTGCCCGAAGAAACCATAGATAGCTTCGTGAACCGATTGTGAAAGACGGCTTCCACTTGTCAGTTTGGAACGCTGACAGAAGAGTTAATTAGAGATCGGCTAGTTATCGGCCTCAAGGATCACTCCACCAAATTACGACTCTTGAAAGAGGAAAGCTTAGATCTAAACAAGGGGCTCAATATCTGCCATTCAAACAAAGCTGCAAGCCAGCAGTTGGAAGCTATGAAGCCAGATGAAAGGAAAGCCACAGAGGAAGTTCGCGTTGTCAAGGATCGCAACGACAAGGATTGTCACAAACATAGAAGCAAGCCACGCGTACCACATAATGGCAAGAAGAAAACTAGAAGCGACAAGAAACAACAAGACGACATGGCCAAACAAAAGAATTATCAGTGCTTTAACTGTGGAAGCAAACAGAGACACAAGCTCGAAAGTTGTACTGCCTTTGGAAAAGTATGCAAAGCATGCAAAAAACAAAACCACTTCGCGTCAGTCTGCAGATCAGTATCACGCACATCGCAAGTTAAACAGATGGAATTGATTTCAGACTCGTCGGAAGCAGAAACGTCGGAAACAGAATCTGATGAATTTTTCTTCAAAGTCGAAGAAGTTTCGTCCGTGCAAGCCAAAGGGAAACAGCTTTTTGCTGCGCTCGAATTTACAGACGCGACTGATTGTTTCAAGACGACCTTGGAATGTCAGCTTGACACAGGAGCAACATGCAATGTGCTATCTCATCGTGATCTGTCAGTCATCAATCAAGATGACAATCCAGCTCTGCAAACAAGCAAAGTGAGGCTCCAATTGTTTAATGGTTCCGTGATGAAACCACTTGGCGAAGTGACACTCAAAGTTCGCCACAAATACAAACAACAGTACACGCTCAAGTTTCAAGTTGTAGAAGGAGAAAGCAAGCTGCTATTGTCTGCAGAAACCTGTGAAACCCTGCGTTTGTTGAAGATAAACTGTGACCCGGCGGCACAAGTCAACACTATTCAAGAAAACAAGCCCAAGCTCACCAAAGAAAAGATTCTCAATGACTTCAAAGACGTTTTTGAAGGCCTCAGTCACATTGGAAAAACAAGCTTCACAGTTGACCTAGACGTCACACCAGAGCATCACGTACCCAGACGAATTACAGTCACGCTACACAAAGAGGTGAAAGCAAAGCTAGAAGAACTAGAGAAGAAAAACATCCTAGTGAAAGAAACAGAACCGACTGATTGGATTAGCAGCATGGTTGTTGTTGCTAAGCCTGGGAAGATCAGAATCTGTCTAGATCCCAAAGATCTCAACAAAGCTGTAAAACGCCCAAAATACCAAATGCCCACTTTGGAGGAAGTACTCCCAAAGCTAAGCAAGGCCAAGGTTTTCACCACCCTAGATGCCTAAGATGGGTTCTATCAGATAAGCTTAGACGAGAAAAGCAGCAAGCTTACCACCTTTTGGACACCCTTGCGCCGGTACAGATACCTCCGCATGCCCTTTGGCGTTAATGCAGCACCCAAAGAGTTTGAATACAAGATACATGAACACCTAAGTGACCTGCAGGGCATGGAAGTCTTACGAGATGACATTCTAGTGATAGGCTCCGGTGATATTTTGGATGAAGCTACCTTAGACCATAACGAGAATTTGCTGAAACTACTGAAACGTGCGCGTGATGTCAACCTAAAGTTTAAAAGCAAGAAGCTGAACCTCAGAAAACCCGAAGTCAAGTACATGGGACATGTCCTCTCCAGTGAAGGCCTCAAACCTGACCCAAACAAAGTGACCGCTGTAAGTGAGATGCCCAAACCTGCCAGCAAACAGCAAGCACTCAGTCTCCTTGGATTCGTCAATTACCTGGCCAAGTTCCTCCAACGGTTGTCAGAGATTGCTCAGCCAATACGTCAACTGACCGTCAAAGATGCTGCAATCCATCTTTAAGAAGTCTCTGCTAGTAGCCCCAAGCAGACTACAGAGAATGCTGTTACGACTTCAACGGTACAACCTTGACGTGCAGTACAAGCCAGGTTCCAAAATGTATGTCGCAGACCACCTGTCAAGAGCCTACCTCAAAGATCAAGGCAACCAGTCTTATGATGAATTCCAGGTGTTTGCTCTAGAACTGGAAGAAATCAACCCATTAGACACAGTCAAGATTACCAGCGAAAGACTAGCCCAGCTACAGAAAGCCACTGAACAAGATCCTGTGATGCAGACCCTCAAGAGCACCATACTGGTGGGATGGCCTGACACAAGGGAACAAGTTCCTATTTCCATCAGGGACTACTGAAACTTTCGCGAAGATCTTACGTTGCACAATGGGATACTCCTTAAGAGTCAACGTGTTATCATTCCCCGTGCACCAAGACCTGAAGTGATATCATGATTACACTCCAGCCATCTTGGAATAGAAGCTTGCTTGAGGAAGGCGAGAGATTGTGTCTACTGGCCAGCCATGAACAGTGACATCAAAGAGGCTGTTACTAAGTGCCAAGTGTGTGCTGAATTTCAAGCCAGCAACCCCCAACAGCCACTGCAGAAACTCTCAGACAGGTCTTACCTAGTAGAAACAAGTGGAGGGGAAGTGCTACGCCACAGTAGACAGGCAATCAAACCATCTCAGTCTGAGCACGTAGCAGAGCAAGACAGCCCTAAAAGCTGAAAGTGCAGTACCACAAACTTCCATGTTGTCAGCAAGCACCGACCTTGCAGCCAGCACAACTGCACCATAAGCAAGAACAAGCTCCAGGACCATTAAGAAACCTGTACGGTTTCAGGATTACGTGTGCTAAAGACACTCTAAAGTTCGCAAACTAGTCTTACAAACGTGGACACTTGTTTCCAGGACTTTAGAGTTCGCATACTAGATACTACATACTGATTTTTTTGTTTTCTTTTTTTTATATAATTTTTACCGTTTTATATTGATTGTCATACCACAGTGGAAAATTAAGTTCTAATTAAGCTCGTTATAAAAGGGGAGATGTTACAATATACGCCGCTTCCAATGGATTTGATTGACACTTAAATGATTGTGAGATACCGATATATCTAGGGTCTCGTGGTTAGAGTAAAACGCATTTTCAACCTACACTCAGAAGTGTGTGTGTCCCTCTCTTTACACCCAGGGGGTTTATTTTCTCATACCAATAAATTTTGTTAAAGTTTGGCTCAAACGTTGTCAGCCTCTTTCTTCTTGTTTCATTGGAGCTTTGTTGTAAATAGTTAATACTCTTAGAATAGTCCAGGGCTGCTGCCCTTACAGACAAATTGTATCTTGTCCATAGTATATACATGTACCATAGATCTTTGATAATATTGTCATTTAAGCTGTCCTGAAAATGACACCACCCCCACCCCCCTCCCTCAAACCCTTTACAGGGAGTCTAGTCCTGAGGAGATCTTTTTCCATTAAGACTCATTACAAGGGAACTTACATTTCGTATCAGAGGGCTATGATCATTACTTTGGTAGTGAAAAAAACAATATTGCTGGTGATGGAGGCATTAACATGTTGAGAAAATGACCTATCACCTGGCAGAAAAAGAAAACTCTGGGGAGGTGAACGGAAAAAAAAAAAAAAACTATCCAACACCAAAGCTGTGCATGTACATGGTAAGAAAACAGAATGACTGCACAGTTACATTATTATTATTACATTACATCATTATTATTACTATTATTATTATTATTATTATCATCATTATTATTATTATTAGTTTTCAAATTAATTAAGAACTCACCTGGAGTATGATTAAGAGTGTCATCTCCTTCTGGTTCAATGTATTCTCCGCCTGAGTCATCATCACTTTGTTCCTCCTGAGGACAGAATAAAAATTAATGGACTAATTGTAAGTTAAGGTAGCTTACTACTGACAGTTTTCTGCGAGGAAAAGACATTCGAACAAAATAAAATTAAAAAATCTGTAAGAAAGATTTTGAGCTGAAATTTACATTTTCTTAGGTTACTTTGCAAAAGCTCTATCTTAAAGAATCTTAATATGTTATTTTGCATGAATGTTTTTAAACGATCTTTAATCACAGTCATTTTTCTAATTCCTGAAATTTTGGGAAATGCAAGTAGATTTTAAGAAAAACATCTTCATTGAAATTCTAGTGCCCTCTCCTTCCTTGATCTCCCATAAAATTATGGTATCAGTTTCATCCACATGTAAATGGTCCTTCAAGAGAAATTGCACCACAGTTTCATAGGGACATGGTCATACAGGAAGGTCATCTGACAAGTTAGACGTAATCTATTAATTTTAAAGTGTGTTCAGGGAAATGCTCAACTAGATGTTTTCGTAGAGCATACAGTATCTAATTCACATGTTCCGATCAATCGACAATAAACAGTAGCGATGTGTAACACAGCCAGCCTAGTGCTTGGAGTGTTTCCTTTAACTTACTTGCAAAATGAACTCTTCCAGAGGGGCTTGCAGACCCTGTACATAATACTTACACAAATTTTTGTTTCATATTCTTTCCTTGAAAAATTGAACATAGCCTTTGAGGCCAATCCTGCTTGGAATTTTCAATCAGTAAACCCTCCTTAGGGTGGGTATCGGTATTTTCTGGAGCCGCACAACATTTGGTATTTTATAGTATGTAAAAAATATATGCTTAATTAAGTTGCATGTAATTGCAACAAAAGAGTTGACTGAAACTTGTACCTCATCTTCCTCATCAGGGTCATCAGAAAATTCATCTGTACACCAGCCGTCACTTTCTGCTGAAATAATATTACGTTACTTGTCTTCAAGACAGGCTGACAGAGGAATAATTTGTCTAAGATGGATAATTTGTCTCTAAATTTATATCTAGATGAAAAACAAAGATGGGTTTTAATGTAGGGTTAGGTTTCTTAAACCTTGTTGTTTCCTTTGTAATTAAATGTTCAATTTTCTCCAAGACTGAAATGAAGGGTGTGTCCATTATTTGAAGGCCTTCCTCCCACCATTTCTTACTTCTCATCTCTACTTAAATTGTTTTCCTAGGATGAGATTGGCAAGAGAAAAGGGTAATGTGAAGTTTATTAAGCTTTTTCCGATTCAGGCATATGCTGGACAGAGGATGTTCTTCTCTGATATACAGTGTACTGCTGTATCTAATTCTCATCTTCTTGCTTTGTTTGTCAGCAACGCTACAAGTGCCGCCATATTGTTTTTGATAGCATTCTCTTGCCATGCTTCCACGTGGTCTTAAACCCCTATCCATTGAAATTTGTATTATACTTACAATAGATGGATTTGTCTTATACCTAGATGGATTATAAGTACTTAAGATGGATAATCTGTCCAGATAGACAACCTGGCTCTAGACAGTGTAAATTTGGCCACTGAGTAATCATGTCCCAAATTGCAATGGCCAAGCAGCCTCTGAAGCAAAGAATGCTGACTTCAGTTGATAGCTCTCTTTTTATTTAATGTGAAATGCTATTGAAAATTATTATTATAAATCAGGGTTCTCATTAATTAAGTGCTGGCCACCAGCTCAAGAACCGGCTACTTCGATTTCTGAGCCACCTACTTTTTGTGAAATAATCTGTGTTTAAGTTGTAAAGAGTAATGAAAATAAATAAAAATGTCTACCTTCAAAAGGGACAACTTCCTTCTAAGCCATTTTTGTATTGCACAATAAAATTAGCCTTCACATTTTCTTGCTGCTTAAGGTCTGTTTTGATCCCTAGCTGGTTCGTGTTTACCTTGCCAACAAACTGCCATATTGCTTTGCATACATGCGCACACAATCACAAACCAAACGCAGCATGCATCTCGATTATGTACAGAGTTGATTCATTTGTTATTTGTACTACAAACGTTGAAAATGGCCGACTCACGCTCAACAAAAAGACCAATGCAGCAAACCACAATGATGGGATTTCTAAAAAAGAAAAAAGCAGTGGAAGTGCTCAAAGAATCAGTAGTTGAGTCAAACAGTCAGTAGTGGAGTCATCGATCGATACCAGTGTGGATTGTATCATGCCAAGCACATCTACAGCATCAATTCCGGTGGAAACACTACCCACTGAAAGCAAAAGCACACGTCCCGCTCTGTCCCTTAAAATTCTTGGCATTTTGGCCTTTACCAAACTTTACCATTTTTGAGGAAATATATCCAAGAGAATGCATGAAATAGTATTTCAGAGCCTCTTGATATCAAAATTTTCTGGGAGAGCACGTCCCCAGACTCCACTAGGGGCTGGTGCCTTCGGCACTCAAAACTGGTGTCAACCGTTTACTTCATGAAGCAAGCTGTCTACTCCCTAAATTAATGAGAACCCTGTATATAATATTTTTATCAGATAAATACCATCTTCATGAGGGTCATCGTGTACATGTGCTGGTATAGAAGGTTTTTTTCTCCCTTCAATCCTTGATGTTTCCCCATCAAATCTGAAAACAATAACTTGCAACTTAATCAGTAATTCAATAAACAAGGAAAATAATGTCAACTCTCTCTCTCTCTCCATATTTTTATTCCTTCAAACAAAGCAATAATATAAAAAGATAGAGGAGCATAGCCCCATACTCATAGGAGCCCACAAATCACTTTTTTCATGGTAAAAATGGCTAGCAATATTGCTTGTAGGTGCATGTGCACAACAACAATGACAATGACGTTGCACAACATGGCAGCCATAGCCCAGCTTATAGGTTGACTGTGACATGCAACCTTGCTTTACAAGGTATGTCTTTGATATTGGACATCCATGTTATGATCAATTGATACCTATCAAAACAAGGTATCCACTGACAGAGTATGACGTGACCATATTGTGGGCTCAAGTTTAGAGCTCATTGAGGTCACGTTTTTCACTCTGGCTTCCATAGGAAAGCCCAAGTCATAAAATGCAAGCCGTTGTTAGTTGCCAAAAGGGGGATCATGGTCCCAGATGTTCCATGCGTAGACCATGGAAAAAATTGGGGAAGAGAACTCGACATTGCTTGCTCTTCATGGCAGAATGCAATGTTTTGTGAAGAAAGTTTTGGCAATAATTGTGCCTTATATGTTCATCTCACATACATGTACAAAGATATCGATCATTTTCGGAAAGGGTTGGTCCACGAATTACATCACTTGAAAGCCAGCCAAAAAAGCAAAGTTCACTTTCAAAATGTTCTCGTGAGATAACAATTGAGCCGATCGCGGTATGAGTTCAAACTATGAAAACACTGACAAAAAATAGGCACTCGATGATGGTATGTAGCTACTGCTGTTATTATTTAGAACATGGCAGTAAAGCAAATCATATTGCAATAAAATGAGCTAAATATGAAAACATTTTTGGGCTTGTAGCTTATTAAAACATGCGACTTGTTTCTTGTACCATACAATATATGTTGATCTCCAAATTTGTACAGATAAGACTTTCGGTAACTTGAATTAAATATCTTACCTCCAAGTTAGTTGGCTTTCTAGTGGGATGCAGGAAACAAAAATATCATTGTATGATTTTGGAGGCAAATTGTGCGGGAAAATTAAAAGTTCGATTGTGCGGGGAATTGTCCAGGATTATTGACGAACAAATGTTCTTGCCGAGTCCTAAGGAAAATCTGCACTGACGATAGTTTAGCCAAATTTATTTCACTAATAGTTCAAATATAATTAGCTGAGTCTTAGCAATCGCCAATTCTTTTAGAAAGCTGTGTCTGACTGCTAACGAAAATCATGTTGCGTGACATGACTGACTAGATGAGCACGAAACCAAATAAATAGCAAAGCAGAATGCCGCATCTTCCCTTATAAATGAGTTCCCTGTTAAAAATACTCCTGCCTTGATTTAATAAAAAATATGTAGCTTGAATATTTCTTCATAAACTGTGTTAAAGGTTGCAAATTCTCGGAAGTTATCCACAAAAAACGCAACTTGAAAGTTTATGCAAATTATGTGCAATGTAATTTGACACCTTGTCGTAAACTGTTGTTTATCATGATACTGTTTTGGTTCTCTTGAAAGAGATTACTCGCTCTCCAAAGGAGATATGACTCTTGAAAAGGGTTGAAGATCGCAACATGGCAAAATGTTCAGCTACACAATTCACTCGGATCATCACGACCAGTAAACAAACTTCATACAACTTCTGCTAGGATGCACAATGTAATCGCCATAAGTTGAAAAGAGACCCAGAAAATTCTTTGCAAACAAGTTCTCCATAAATGCGTAAACAGTTGTGCTTGATTCTTGAACCAAAATGGTTTAAACTTGCGATTGGATTAGGAGGATACTCAACGTAGCAAGTAATGAATACTAAATATCTAAGCAGAACTCTTGTGCTAAAATATCCTGATTCCTTCATTTACTTTTATCGTGTCCAATACGCGTACTCGTAATGAAGCCCAAGTAAACACTCTTAGGGTGTCTAGTTTTTAAGTTGACCACTACCCAAGTACTGGTTTTTCGCTATGGCGACATTAACAATGCAGAAAAATTTCAGTTTCCCTTAGGCTAGTGGATGGGCAATATATTGTAGGAAGGAGACAACTGAAGACTATTTACCGTAAACACTGTCTTCAAGGTAGCTTTGTGTACATGTATGTCACATTTGAAAAATGGCAAGTGGCTCTTGAACACTTCAAAAGAAGCTCCAACAATAAGTCAAGAACCTCTATCAGTAATGCACAGTGTTGACAATGGCCAGTTAACATATAAGTCCAAATTACCTTTACCTTTTATTGACATTTCTTCTCTTTGCTTTTATCTTTTTGAGCACTTTTGTCAGTTTTCTGTGACAAATAAATGAAAAGTAAATTTATTAATACAGAATGAAAATTATTAACTTTCAATCAACTCCAGTCTTGGATTAATATCTATGAAACATTGCAACCAATGGAAGTTGACAATACCTCTTACTCTCTTGTGATATGCGAAGTGACGTGATCTCATAATCTGATAAGTTCTGCAAGTCCAAGGTTAGGAACAATACACAATATCAGCAAAATATAGGCTCAAAACAGTTCCTGTCAGTACGTAGCTCAAGTAGGGAACTTCATTTCTGAGAGATCACCTTTTAGCCTCTCTGTTAGATTTGCAATCTTGATTTATCTCTCATAACAGGGACCGCTAAGGGGGAGGGGCTGGTAGGGCCATAGCCCTACCACATTTGCACTTGGGTTGATTTTTTAGGGCTCCAGATCAATGACATGCCAATTAACCCATTGACTGAGGAGCTTTTTGCCAAAAACACAATTTTTGGACACTTTGGAGATTTTCAGCCTGGATGTGGGCCAAACTGGCTCCAATCTACTCAAAAAGGCAATTGCAACATGACAGCATGTCTTCCTTTCCACTAGCATCATGTTTTACAACATTTTTGCTTGGGCATGTGCCAAAATCTTGGACAAGAAAGTGACCTAGTACATCTTTAGGCTTTTGGGGTTTTTTTTTATTTTAATTAATGTTTTGCCTTTCCTTTCTGTCCTTCTCTTTTTGCTGCAGTGATTCACCTATAACTGGGTTTGCTTCCAGTTCAAAGATTTCTGAGAAAGCATCATCGAGACAGGCAATTTTTACCATGGAGTAGCCAAGTGTAGTCGCAGGGAATTTTGCTGCAAGTTTTTCCCTCAAATTTCTGAACATTTTTGTGCATATTTCAGGCTCCATTGAGCCAGTTACTCTGATCTGGGTATCATTGGAAAGATCTTTTGCTCCAGCAGAACTTGAGTATGGATGATGACAATTTTGGTCAAAGGTGATGACGTCAGAAGTGGAACAAAGGCCAAGGCTCGTCATGGCCAGTTGTGGGCAACATGGGAGTAAAAGGGTTAATGTATGAAATTTACCACAGCTTGAAAGTAACAAAAAGGTGGAACAGTGACCCCTGAAGCTTGTTTATCTTGGCCAGATTTTTATCCCCATTACTTTAAAAGGGGTCTCCACAGCCCTTGAATAAACAAGTCAGGAATAAAATATTCGATTTTGAGTCACAAACTCTTAAAACTGACAGTGTTTAATAGATGTCAAGTTGTGGCGAAAATTAATTATGAAAATATTACTAATTAACAGTTGTATACACCAATAACTAATACAACTACAAAATGTACTTTAAACAGTATTCAAGAAACTAATATTTAATAAATCTAAATCTCCTCACCAGAAATGTTATTCCATTTATTTTCTTCAATGAGAAAGGCATTACACAGTCATGAAGACTTTCCTGTCATAAAAATGGCCAGGAATTAAAACATGTTTACTTACTAGTTAATTAATTTAAAGAGGATACAGCACAGAGTAAGGAAGACATGAATGTTATTTTTGAGCGGTAAAAACAAAATTTGTTTTTATGAAAGAGCAAAGCAAGAGAGTAAAATATTGCTTTTAATTAGATTTCTTTACATGCTGCTTTAAAGAAAACCTTGGTAAACTATATATCACTGTAAGGCTAATACAGTGTAGAATCCGAAAATAACAATTTATTTGCCATTTTTGTTTAGGTAGGCATGTGCAAGCCTTTAAACACAAAAATGACTGTCCTTGCTAAACTGATTTACCAGTCTTTTTGTTACTGAGGACACTGACTGGAAAATATAACTCAGGAGATGATGGGCTAACAAATTATCCGATGCCTTTTTGATATTTCAATAGGTTGCATAGAACAAAAGAAAATTTTCTGACTGCTGTTACTCGCTGGGATGATACAACCTGATGATGAAAATTTTACTTGAGGGCCAAAGTGGCCCCTGAAAATCTCTTTTAGGGGCCAATTTTTTAGGAAAGGGGCCAATAAATTGAAAGCTACAGAGGGGAAAAATGCATCAGGGTACCAAGGAAAATAAAGCAGTTTATTAGGATCTAAAAAATTTAATAAGTGCTTTTTGAAGTGTTTCTACTCAATAAAGTTTCTTTTGAATCAGATACTAGTATGAAGGATCCGTGCATTACAAGAGAGCAATCCCTAGGCATACATGACATAGTCAATGATCAACGGTTTGCAATACATTATAGGGCGATTTCAAACATGGTCAGCCATTTGGAAGTTTTCCGATGTGAGAGAATCAATACAGCAAAGCAAAAGCACAGATTGACTTATTTTCTTATGTTGAATGTTTTAGAAGCAAAGATCTTTCAATATGATTTTCTATAAGGACATAAAGTGTGACAAAATAACTGTTATTGATCATCAACACAGAGAAATGTAGTCACCATTATGCTGTATTATGGTGACTAAACCAGAATTTTTGGTCGCCAAGGATGAAATGCTTGTTGCATTGGCGACCTATCGATCACAATTTTGAGCCCTTGGATGGCTTTTAAACTATTATACCTGTATTAAGCCTGCAGTCTTGTAAAAGGAAAGGGCCAAATTGGCCCTTTTTTCGTTTTTCTGGGGGGCATCTCTGATTGTAACGCGGGATTCCTGCAATGGCGCCCTCTGGTGGAAACACTGTACATCTCACCAAGGTTGCCAAGATCTCGCTGTGATGTTTGAGTCTTTCTAAATCTGGACAAGATCTTGCTGATCTCACCAGAGATCTCGCAAATCTCGCCAGCCAAAAACTCACCAAGATCTCGAGAGGAAATTCACACAAAAATAAAATTTGAGTTTTCAGCCTTGCACCTCACTGAAGCGCTTGTCAACGTGACCATCCCATTAACCAATGAAATGCAACTTACAACTTGCCAGGGAGTCTGGTGACAATAAACGTTATAGGAACACTTCCCTGGAAAGGTGCATTGTTTATATTTCATAGAAAATATTACACCAGGAAAAGTCTACTGTGAAACATTCAGCAGCTTATAAACTGAATCAGCAGATAAATGGAAAAGAAGCAGAAGGGAAAAAGAGAAAAGATAGCAGAATAACCTTTGAAATGGCCTATTCAGCCTGCTGAGCCCAATACGAATATTTATACATCAAAACAAAACACATATTCGTTGGCCTGTTTGTTGAACTAGAATATGGAATATGGAATATGGAAAAACAATCTAAGAAGGAGAGGAAAAGAGCATCTCAAGAGGCTCCCATGTCAGATATCAGTCATTAATTATCAGCTGGTAATTTCATGGCAATCCCATTGTGTGCCAGTAGAGGGCAGTGAAGAAATTTGCTTGTGATTTGCACTTACGTTCAAATTTAGGAATGCAAAGACTACAAAATCGCATAGTCTATTGCTTAGGAGATGAATGCAATCAACAAAAGTGAAGACTTCTGTGTGAAAAAGATGCAACCTGGGATAACAAAAGAAGCAAAATACAAGTCTGTGGATGAGATTGCTACAAAAATTGATACTGCTCAACTCAATGGTTGACACATTTTTATTGCATCATAGACTTGTTTTAAAAGTCATGACTCAAAATCAGCCCTTGAAAATCTACAGTAACCTTACCACGAGAAAAGAATTTTTTTTCTCAGCTCAAGAGCAGGTGGAATTCAACAAATCCTGCAATCTGATTAGTCCCGGGAGTAGGCGGAATTTTCCTATCAGGCCCACCACAGCGGGCGGAATCTGTCGTGTTGGTCTATTTTTGTGAACAAATTAGCAGTAATCTTCAATTTTTTTTACCTATTTTCACACTTCCATCGATGATTAATCAATGCAAGTTTATCCCTATGCACCATAAGTAAATTCGGGTGAGTGTTTTGAAGTTGTGAGAGTTTGTTTGGTTGTTTGTAGCTTGGCACTGTAAAGGCGCGTACTCCCCATGAATCCTGTGTTTCTCTTGCCACACGATTTTAAGCAAAAAATGAGTCGATTGCAGTTGAGTTTACCTCTCTGATCATTGCTGTATTTGAGAGAATTTCTGTGGAACACGCTAAATGAATTTCCTCGCTTTCTGCTCTTCAATTTATGGTAGAAAAGCCGGCTTAGGGTCAGTCGGCATTAATAGTGAAAAACTGTGACCTCCAACTTGAAAATGCTGCCCTCAGACTGCGACCTCCGGCAGCATTTTC
Source organism: Orbicella faveolata (assembly GCF_042242905.1). Lineage (NCBI taxonomy): Eukaryota > Metazoa > Cnidaria > Anthozoa > Scleractinia > Merulinidae > Orbicella > Orbicella faveolata. The sequence goes on along the minus strand of NW_028301536.1, from coordinate 12,301,937 downwards.
AAGAGCTTGGTCATAGTTTTTCATTAAACGGACCTCTCAGCCAGCCAGTAACATAAAATTATATATCTTTAACCTACCATTGCATTGGTGGCATAGACTGACTGTTTGCGGCAACAATGCCACTCAGGTCCCAGATGTAGTTCCATTTTGCGAATGGTATATTCTACTATATGCTTGCACTTGTGCTGGCACTGAGTTCGTGAAAACCACGCTTTAGGGCGAGATACGTTAATCTAACTGTCACATAAGTGCTGTGCTGACCTCTCTACAAAGCTTGCAATTTGTAAATTGGGAAAAATCAAAACATCATCTGATCTACCTCATTGTGTTCTAATTCAGTTTAGAAAACAGTCCTAAGAAAATACGCACGCTGATTGGTTAAAAATCGTGTTTCTGTAACTGGATGAAAACACAGAACTAACATGAGCTGTTGACATTACGGTAATGATGGCGCAAGCAAAGAGAATTTACACTTTGATAATCAAAGTTAACAAGCTGTTTTTCCTGTTTTCTGTCTCTAACAGAAACAGAAAACATGTTCTCCATGTTTCTATTGAGTTATAGAAACACTCGTGAAAGTTTGGGTGAACTCGAAAAAGCTGAGGAAACACTCGCCTGCAAGGAAACAGTTGCCTCGCCTCTTGTTCCCACAGCATTTCTCGTTCTCCCAAACTTCCACTCATGTTTCTATAACTCAATAGAAACACAGTACAAGTTTTCTATTTCTAAAACAATTTTAAGAAATTTCAGTAAAATATTCAGAAAGTTTAGGTCAATTTCCATAAAATTTTCCACATTTTTCCATAATATTATAATATGGATTTACACTCATGGAACAAACTAGGCAAAATGCATCTTTACTAATAATTTCCACTTGCAATATATTATACATAAACCCATGAAATATTCAAGCAGTAAGTATTCAACAATGAATGCTGAAATAATAAAAATTAAAGGAAAACAGGATACAAATTTTACAACAACTTTTCTGCACTTGCTAAAAGATTTCAAAATTTTACAATATTAGTATTGAAAATATGAGACAACAGTCAAAAATAAGCTTCACGTCATATTGATTATCTAGTAGAACAAATTTAATTTAAAAGTAAAAACATATATGTTAACTCAATGAGCTGATCAACCTGTCGAGTTGCATTCAAGTTAATCAGTTGTTAATTTCAAATTTTGTTTCATTTCAGACATTTGCAATTTTAAACTTACCTTTGAGCTATTTTCTTTTTGTGCCGTCAACATTTGACCAGTGAACATTCAGTGAATATTGACTCATTCACCAAGCTTTCGGTTTGATAAAAACATATTACAAGAAGACTCTCTTGCGAAATCTTAGTTTTATATCTTACACTACGTGCTTTGCAATTCGTCTGTCAAGTATTTACGGTTTTTCCGAGAAGTTCCGGAATTCATTTGGATTTCGCAAGACACTTACCCTCCAAGACGATCCAAACCAGGTATGCGATCTTGCACGATGCATCTTATCTACGGTTGTGGTTTTGAAACGATCGCAGCTAGTACTCCCTCGAAGTTGTTGAAGCGGCCCGCAAACAAATGAATTGCTTTACACTTGAATTGCACATTAAAACCTTAGCTCAAACGGAAGACTCGACCGTGTTTAGTTCAGTTATGAATAGCGAAGAGATCTCAGTGGATCTTAGCCTTAAGTACGGCAGGAATGTTCTAACACGACTGCTCCTATTCTTTCTACGATATTAGCGACCCGTTGCTTAAACCAGCTGCAAGAGCCAACATTTTGACAAGTCGTTTATAATCTGCAAACGCTCTCCTTGAAATCATCCGCCAGCTAAATTTAAACTCACCTCTCTTAGCCACATAACCATTCTCTCCACATCCCAGTCGTACAAACACGCTTCAGATAAGGTAGACATCTTTTCATCTAAGTGTTTATCGTACAGAAAGCTCGAAACACTTCACAGTGCATCACAGTACACCAATTTCTCCTTCCGGGTGCCTGTTGATCACGTGATTCTGTAAGTATGTGACGTATCGGCGGTTAAAAAATTCCTGGAATTCGTGCTTCTAAAATTGCCATTTTGTTCCTATCGCTATTCCGTTCAAAAACGAAATATTATTTCTGATCTCTTGACGTTCTAAAAGATTTCCTATAAAAAAGTTTTCTTACGTGACCCAATAAGTACGTCGACAAAATTCAAAAATGTGTTAAATCGGATTACAGACCTTTCCGTGAATATGGCGCGTCCGGTTAAATTTTACTAAATTGTTATTTTATTTTCGTCCTAATCTTTCTTCTACGAAAACGAAACGTAAACTTTTAATTTCCTTTGTAAAAAGATAAGTGTTCTTTGTTTCCCTTTTAATTATGTTAGATCACGAAGACTTCTTTTCGTGGTGAAAAATTTCGATTATGTAACTTGATGGGTGTGGCTGGTTGGTTGTTAACAGTATAATCCTAATTGCTCAACAACTCTTCCAGCTGACGTCATTCGTTTAAGAAATTAATTAACATGTAAACAAACAAACAACGATAATTAATGAAGCGTTTGAAAAGTTTGTGACAGCTAGAGTTTTGATGTTTTTGTCCACTAGAAATTTTCATCTGCAACGAAATTAAGTTGCAATCGGTTACCAACGTGAAATAGTGCGGAGAAGAAAGTATTTTTGCCAATAAAGGTGTTTAAGGATTTTTAAGTCATTCTAAATTTGACTGATTCAAAATTAGTAATATATATAATGAAAAGTAATTAATTAAAATAGTTACCGACCTTTTTGAGATTAAAAAAACTTTTACTGTGAGTGATGAGCGAAGACACTGGATCTTTACTCTCAAGTAGTTCTTTTATAAAAAAGAGGGATTCTTCACAAGCACGTAAAGGCACTGACCATTTTACTGTGAACAAAGTTTTATGCACAACCAAGTAGTGTGTAGAAGTAGTGCGTAGTAGTTCAGCTGCAGTCGAGCGAACTTGATGCAACAGGTCCGTACAGTATATCTTAAGAAGGATTAAGAATAGAACTGACCTTAACACTGTCCCTTCAGACTAGCAATCCGTGTGGGAGGGGGGAGGGGGGGGGGGGAGGGAAAACTTCCATATAACATGGACGGAGGTGCTCGTCGGAAATTTTGAAAAGAGCGCCCTAAGAGGCACCAAGATCCTATTTTGTGGGGGTGACTTGAAATGTTTTCCATCGCCCTAAGAGGTACCAATTTTAAAACAACCAGGAACGACACATTAACTGACATTGACTGTTTTCGGCTCAATACCCTAAAAGGTAACGCGAAACCTCCTGCCGTGGAACTTTTAAGGCTGAACACCTTGAGAGGTACCAAAACTGAACTGAATCCATTTTGTGAGTACTTTTAGACTGTAAACAACCATTGCTATGGGCGTTGCTACGTTGAAAAAATCGTTTCAAAATACGTTTTGCAAATAGTCAGGGATGTTCAATCTTCATGTTCCAAAATAAATTTTTTTGGGGAGAAAAATTTATATCTGAGGGTAGAAGACCTCCTTAACTTACCGTAAACCTCCGAAAGTAGCGAACCCCCGCCCCCGGGAGTAACGTGAAAAAATTGTGGCCGCTAGTAAATCCCGAAAGTAGCGACCCTCTGAAAGTAATTAACGAACCACCTCGCTCCTCCACCGACAATAGTGAGACCAAGGTTCAGTAGTATATTTATTTTTCTTCCAATCAGTAGTCAAGTGAAAGTTACCGAACGGTCACTTGATTTAAGGCACTCTACAACAAAGGAAGGTATTGCTTATATTACAAAGCGCTGTGAAATGTCAATTCGTGCTTCGCCGATTCATGTTGCACTACCGTGTTAAAACAAAACACGTAGAATTTTCATCAAGTAACAGAAATATACTGACAGGAACTTTTCTTTAAATTAAAATTGACAATTCTGAATCATTTTTAACAGGAGCATATTAAAAGGAACGTGTCTTCCAATTTATATAAATTGAAAACTCGACCAATGCACTGAGATCTTGTTACATCAGACTAACGTAGCCGGTGCGTCATGAAGTAGGAACAGTTTACTGTATCTGACTAGCTTTCCTACCAACCACTGACAACACGGTCTAAACGTGAAGAGCTCACCCATGTGGCACCAACATAGATTTAAATTGAAACAGAATTTAATTTGCTGTTGAAAGAATTGTTTTTACGAAAACGTTTTCAAGATTTCTTAAAAAGAGCTCAGTCGTATCAACTTTATATAACGTTTTTTGCTCCCCGAAAGTAACGACCCTCCGATATTAACTACTCCCGAAAGTAACGAGTCCCAAAGGCTGCTAATACCGAAAGTAACGAGGGACGTTATTTTCGGAAGTTTACGGTATAATCGCTAAATCTTTTCTCGCGTTGTCGAAAACTGAACTTGCTGAAATTTTTTCCAAAAACGCTTCAAATACTTGCAATTGCCTTTAAAACTAAAGGTATGACTAGTACGACTAGTAGGACTGATTGCTAAATAACCAAAAAAGAAACTTCAGATTTGTTTACTGCATTTCTCTGCCACTCCTTAAATGCCCACTATCCTCCCAACGAGACGGCATATTGAATGAAATTTAATAACCATACAAGCTGAGGTTCATGTGAAAAACAACAAGACGATCGTGAGAGTAAATGGTATTGAGGAAATTAATTCTGAATGGCGATGAAAGATGCTTTAAACATGCACTTACATCTTGATTGACTGTCATCAGTACAAAAGCTGATAAGTTTTCTTTTAATCTTTTCGTGCAATGGTTGCCATGTGACGAAAAGCTTCAATCAGGCTTTATTTACTGTATGAGTACGCTAGTATCTGTCGAACAAATTAAAATCCAGTCGGCTAAAACGACCAATATTCAGCTCAGGTGATGGTAAGCTGCTACTACACTGAACGCAATTCACATGCAAAACCTTTTAGAATCAAAGTTAAAGACGTTTTAATACGAGTTAAAGGACCAAAAATATGTAAGCTTCTGGAAGAAATCATGATCTTCAGCGCACATATTCCAGGCTTGCCTTTTAAAATCCAAAACTCATACGGACTTTTTTCCCTTCTAATTTATTTTCATAATCGATTAAATGCTTGGGAACCAAATATAGCACCTTATGTTAAATCGAAATCCATAATTGGAAAAGAGGAACTCCCAATTTTAAAAGCCCCCTGCCAAAGTTCTGGCTTACAACGTAGAAATAAGTAACGATTTGCTAGACTCAGGATAAATTTACCTTTCTTCGCTGTACGTACATGTACAAAAGGGTACCTACATCAGATGAAGTGACAGTCACAGAAGAAATGGACTGTAGAGTAATAAACTCTAACTCAACTCCGATGTCACATTGTTCACAAAGTGAACAATATCGCAATCTTCATCACCTCTGCCGTGAAGACAGACTTTGAACGGTTTAAAAGAACTATGGGAATATACTGCTGCATGACAGAAAAGAAAGGTAACTACAAAGAGAAAGAAGAAAACATACCACAGCGAGGTAGAGTTTTATCCTTCGGCTTTGAGAATGTTTGGAGACTTCTGTCTTACAGTTCTTGTCGGTCTTGTCGCTATTGTAAAATACACTTACCGTGACAGGACACCCTTTGAGGGAAATGACGTCATTGGCGGATATCAGGGGAAGCGCCTCCTTTTTCCTGAAAATATGGAGTCTCTTATTGGAGTAAGAAAGTATCCTCCTACACTCGCCTGCCCTTCCCTCCTCTCTTGTGAGCAAGAAAGAGTCGATCTTCACTTCGTTCCGAGACCGTTGAGGAGCTTTGTATCGATCACTAGGCGATTGCGACCTGCTGCCCGTTTACGGTCAAGATATCTTCTGTGCTTTTTAGTTGGAAGGAGCTGACGGATCTAGTGGTGTAATGTCAGCAATCAGGCTTATACGTATACCAACACAGCTTACATTCTGGCGTCGTGAGAGTTGCGGTCATTGTGGCACGGAAATACGGATCTTAACCGCAAGTCCCGGTGCCCCAGGTCAGGGCTTGATAAACGAGCTAACTTCCAGTCGCCTTTCATATGTTTCAGTCAAGCTTTAAGCAATTGACCTGGTATTTACACTCGACTTACAGTGATATGAAACACGTGTACGAAATGGTCCAAAATACAGATAAAAACTAGTAGTAATCGCTGATTAAAGAGTTCGTTCGAGTATTGGTAGGTTTGGTGCGTTAAAAAGCAAAAATTCTGGGGACAGCATTTTGTGCCTGAGCTCTTAGGTAGGCGTGAAATTGGCCTCCCTCCAGCAGTAGCAACAACAACAACAACAACAGCAGCAATTTATTGGTATTCCCATATAGATGGTATTACCTAAATATATAATCGCAAAATAAAAATTCAAAAACGAAACAAATTATAACAGCAACAAGATAGAAAAATAAATATAGTTAGTTACAAGAGTCTTCATTTTAAGTTCCAGGGTTACAAAGTTCTCTTATTTGTAGTGCTTCATATGTAAAGTAACCTAGTTTTTTACAAATAAACGTATCAGCATTGTTAAATAGAAATATTGTTTTCTCTGTGTTATTAAAGGAATCAAATTTTGGATATTTCTTGATGATGTCATTTGTGACTTGTTGTCTAATATTATTGTATCGGTCACAATGAAATTTGAAATGCATTTCATTCTCAATTTGGTTAGAACAGCAGTATTGACAAATTCTAAGAGTTTCAGGTAATTTGGGAGTACAGTGTCGCCCAAGTTCAATTCTAAGATTATGATTACCAGATCGGAGTTTTGCCAAAGCTTGTCTGTGTTTGAGGTTCTTTACTTGTTCTAGGTACTCAGATTTGCTTACGTCTCTTTTAAAACTTGAGAAGAAATTCAACTTTCTGTTAGACCGAATTATCTCCATTTGGTGTCTTTTCATATCATTTGAGATGTGACATTTTAGTTTTTGAAAATTATGTTTGATGATTTGTTCATTGTAATTGTGTGTGTTTATATTATGCGGATGGTTTCGATCATCTAGATAATTTTTGATGATTTCATTGACTGTTAACATGAAAGAGGACTTTGCTTCATTTGCCAGTTGATTGGAAATATAGAGGCATTGTTTGGCAACTCTATCTTCTGGGAGAGAGACAAGATGTAGCCAAAATTTAATAATTCTTGGAAGAATATTAAATTTTAATGACAACCGTCCTGTTTCGTTTTGAGCAGCGATATTTGGTGCTCTTCTGTTGAGACCGAGGTAATATTTGTAAAACTGTGTAATGAAGTCTTTCCACAGGATCCTTTTCCCATTTTTTGAGGTTTATGCTATCATATGCTCCCCAGATTTCGGATCCGTATAAAAGTATGGGTTGAAATAGAGTATCAAATAGTTTATTACACATATTGATAGGAAGTTTATTGAAATCAAGATAACGCTTGGATGCGAAAATAGATCTTCTAGCCTTCTCAACTAAAGTCTTTTTAGAGTTTGAGAAGCTTCCATTAGTGCTAAAAGTAACGCCAAGGTAGGTGTACTGTGAAACCTTGGCAATTGGAGTTCCATTTAGAAAGAAGGAGAATTTGTCACGTGTTGATTTACGATTTTGTTTTTGGAAAATTAGGGTTTGCGTCTTTTTTAGATTAATTTTTAATAACCATTTCTCGCTATAATTTTGGAGGGTATTAAGTTGGTTTTGAAGACCAGCAGCACTGCTTGATATTAATATGAGATCATCTGCATAAAATAAACAATTGAGAGGAGACCCATTTGGTAAAATAATTGGATCTGTACCAGTTGAGGATTCTAGTATGCGTGGAAATTCATCTAGATATAAATTAAATAGCAATGGTGAAAGAATACATCCTTGTCGCACTCCTCTGTTGTAATTAAAGAAGGAACTTCTTTTGTTTCTGTTTTTTATAACGCATTTAGTTTTTGAATACATATCAGTGATTAAACGATAAAACTGTCCTCCTATTTTATTGTATAATAACTTGTGTAATAACCCATTATGCCAGATAGAGTCAAATGCTTTTTGAAAATCTATGAAGCAGCAAAATAATTTGCCTTTGTTTGTATGTTTTACATGTTTGTCAATTAGTGTTTTTAGGGAAAAGATGTGGTCGGTTGTTCTGAAACCGTTAAGGAAACCAATTTGAGAGGAATGTAATAAATTGTGATTTTTAAGATAAGTAAAAAACACGGACTGCAGTCTGTAAGCCGCATTTAGTCCGCAGTCCGCGTTTTATACCTGAGTCCGTGTTTTATACCCAGTCTGTAATGCTTAGTCCGGGTTTTATACCTAAGTCCGTGTTTTATACTCAGTCCGTAGTCCGCAGTCCGCAGTCCGCAGTCCGCAGTCCATTTTTTATACTGACCGTTTAAATCGACACAAACGATGCCTGTTCCGCCGATATGCGAGACGACGTGCTTTTTTTTTAATTACCGCAAAACTAGGACAATTATTCTGTTGACGAGCACACTTTGAATCGCCTTGGCTTTGGGGGAACAGCTACAGGGCATTTTCACTTCCGAAACAATGAGACGAAGGACATGTTGGTGTACCAAAGTAATCCTGTGGGAGTTAAACTCTTTTCCTACGTAAACACTTTCGTTGGGTTTATGTTACATAATTTGCCCCTTAGAAATGTAGGCCAGCGAAGTGAAACTACACATTTCCTCCTTTGATCTATTCAGCAGAAAGCAGCGTTGGTTTTGGTCGAAGAGAAGAGGGGACACAACACGCAGCTAAACTACAGCCTTCTGTTCGCACGAAAAGTCGTACATATTTCGTGAAGACATGTCTGCAAGGTTTTAAAATGCCATTAACACTGACTTCTAACTTTAAATAGACAGCTACAATAAGCTGCCTCGACACTCGAAAGTCCGCAATATTGTACAACACTCGAAAGAAAGCACATGGATATACATGGAGATGACGTTATTCGCCCATGAAGGATTGGTTTTTTGGGGTGGGGGGTGGGGGGGGGGGGAATTGGTGTCCATAGAAAGATACTTAAACAAAAACTCGATGTTTTCCGCATTACCCGATTAGAACTGCGTTCTGTCGAAAGCGATCAAAAGAAGAGGGATATGGACATCAGTTTTAATCAGCCGTATAAGACAGGGGTTTAAATGAAGCCTTCACTCTACAGCAATAAATACTACAGGAATGAAATTCAAAATCCTCAAATTACTTTTCAAGTGAAAACAGTCGATACTGGATACGCCACTGATACCTCTCTCATGATGAGTGCAAGCATCAGAAGTTAAATAAGGTCTACGTCCTAGAGGTTAAAGAGATTTCAGTCTGTCCGCTGCTAGATCACTTCAGTTCTGTTCTACACCCATTTTTTTGTCACCAGGAAAGAGTAAAAATTGCATGGGCTTAGTGCCAGAAGTACTTCCTCAGATGATATTGAATTTCCCGGAACAATGGCGATACATGGCAACATTTTGACATAGCTGCAGACAAAACATGATCCTAGCCATATTACATTCTTTCTTCCTTCAATAAGATTGATCGGGTGAGAGATTTCGTGCAGTCATATTTGTTTTGGAACAGGCATTGGTCCACTATTCTGTGGCCTCCCACGCACACGTTCTTTGGTCTCGTCAAAGAGCTTCCGCGTAGGAGGCTAACTATTCTATGTCATTTTCTGCTTTAAAAATACGTTATATAATCGAGGTAGCAGAAAACAAAGCAAAACAGGTCAGGACGAATGGACAAAAACTATTCGAAGCCATTCAAACATGATTGCATGGCATGATTGCATGTATACCGTAAAACAAATATAAAACCCCGGCCAAACGATCGCAACCGGTTCAACTCAACATTGTTGGGCGCAAAATGTTGCGCTCGTTTGCTAGGCCACCTCGTGACCTCTACATTTTCAGACTTGAGCCAGCAACACCCAACATGTTGCAAAACGTCCCAACAAGGTGGTCAAACGCGGGCACCATGTTGCGCCCAGCAATATTGCGATATGTTGCGTTCAAATGTTACGATCATTTGGCCGGGGCTTAAGATCACCTCTATGTCACTAGAAATAAATGTTCCTTAAAACTAAATAGAGTCAATCGCATGTTCCAACGTCCAGATTTGTAGACAGGGCTTCCTTTCTACCTTATTAAACACTTATTTTCTATAATGAGACATACAGGAACACCGTTAGCGTGAATTAGGGTGTTCCGGTAGGGCTAGAACGACAGAACGCGACCGGAAATAGGGTTGCACGAAACGCTGAGAGAGGGGATTAGGGACAGGAGAGCTATCCGTTTCTTGCCTTTCCCGTATGGCTAATTTAGCAACTTTTGAATTTTATTTTAGCAAACCGGGAAAGACCTACCCGCTCTCCACAGAAGCCCTCATTTTTGTCTTTTGTTAACGTAAACGCATAACTTCGTGCTGTTACATAATAGGTCCGTAATTATAAGCGCGCAGCTGTTTACGTGATATTAAACGAGGCAAACAGGTCAAGCCCAAATAAGGTACTTGGTGGAGCGATCGCAAAGCCAAAGAATGCTGCTTGTGCGTATTGCACGAGTGAGGTCTATATTAGGGACTGGAAATACTGTTCAGGCGGTCCATAAAATTACGAAGCAAACCACGAGTATTTCTTAACACGGGTCTAACGTTTAACACGATAGATCAATAACGTTTTTATTCTGGCTTTACCGATAAAAAAATGTGTCCGGATACGTTTGACCGCCGGAAAATATTTGCATATTTTAGCGTTAGCAGTTCGTAGTGAACGAAATTCGGCCGCTCGGAGAACCAATCAGAATGGCTCTTTTTGCTTATCTTTAGGGAGGCAAGTCCAAGTGAACCTTGTCTTCAGCTTTGAAACGACCTCCAGTCCGCCAGCGCTAGTCCGCGCCACTCATAAGAATGAAAACGTGTAGAGGAGAAGCAATGTCATACTTTTAGCTACTTTTACGTGTTTCAAGTAATGTGCGCTAGCTACTGTAGTTGCTGGCCGCCCACTTCCGGTCGATTACTTGATCTCCCAAATCGATTTTATATATATCTATTTGTGCGGTGTAATGATTGTAATACCGATGGACAAAAATCCTTCAGTTCTATATATATATAGCTGTGGGTGCTAGTCAATTTAATTTCTTTACAAAAGAGAACTACTTATTGATATCCATGATTCTGCAGTTGTTTATTCAGAAAACAACATGAAAAAGACAAAATCAAGATTTCCTCGCTCGTAGAGTACGTCAATCCATAAGTCAGGAAAAGCGTCACAGATTCCATTTGTTATTCGCGAGAAATATCCACAATTTAGTGAAATATTTTTTTAAATTTCCTGATTCGATATGCAGCAGCCATGAAATACATGAATAATATAAAAGCAAGCAGAATTTCCAGCAAAGGGACAAAAGACAACCAGGAAATTATTTAAGATATTGCTTTTTTGCTTTTTGGTTTGGGAAACCACAGCACAGCCAGTATTCATTTGTACCGTTAAGGCCATATTAACGCACTTTGATAATCGCACTACTTCTGCTAAAACCTTAGTAACGAGACCGTTTTTCATGCATGTCTTCAAGTATACAAGTTTCTGAGACTGAAAAGAGCCGTCAACAAAGCCTTGCAAAGTGCGCAGGTCATAAAAATCGTTAAAGCACTTATCACACCTTGTCAGGCGGGCCAACCTGCGCTGATATTTTGAAACGTGCTCGCTGTATTGTGGTTGTATATGTGTAGTCATGGTGATAAATCGGTGCACTTGTGAGAGTTAACTCCCTCTTTGCCACGCGACACGGACGATTACGTTCAATTATAAGATCAACATATTTCTCAACATATTTGCAATATTTTAGTCTTGCTTTTTCCGAGACAAAAAGAAAATCGAAAAACGCGAAAGGTTTTTTAATCTTAGGTATGACATTCAAATAAACCATAAAATAACTTCTATAAACAGAAATCTCTAGCTTTATAATTTGAGAGTTTTGGATGAAAAAGAACATTAACCGCGTTGGAATGTTTGGTGATGGAAGTTACAATGCAATTAACCTTATCAATTTCAGTTCAAAAGCAACTGAGTGTCTAATCGTTCTAATCTCTAGTGATAAGTCATGACTAATTAACCTTTATGTTAGCTACAGAAAGAAAAAAATGCTTTTCGGAGGTAACTTAAAAATAACAAGGGACCTGTTCAAGTACAACACCAGCAAAACGTAACAATTTATAGGCGTACGGGCACTTTCGGGCTCGGGTGGGGTGGGGGGAGGGCGGTGAAAATGCAAATGAAAAAAACTGCGTAACGTTGAAAGTATGCACATTCAATGACGAATGGTTAAAGCGGAATTTTCAAGTTCTGCAATACTGAAAACATCTTGTGCGTTGCCTTTTCCAAATGGACTAATTTATTTTTTATTTGCAGCCTCTAGCTTTCTTTCATGGCTGCCGGCATAACATATGAGTTCCTGTCATATGCACAAGTAAAATAAAAAATGGAAATAATCTTGCACTTTCACAAATCTAGTTTCTTCTCAGTTGTATCAAGTTGAGTTTCCATGGCACCAGCACAACATGCGAACAAACAGTATAAAAACTATTTGTTGCTATACTTAGATTACAGCCGAATTGAAAGCCAACATATATACTGGCGCATGTTTGTAAGTACTTCAAGATGTGATTGGCATACTCTAGAACTCAAAGGACTTTTCGTTTAAATCAAACAAGCCGAGGATTAAGTGTTATAAATGAGACAACAACGATATTGATGAATCATCGCATACAAAGTGGTTTATTTCTCAACTATAAAAGCGCTCAAATTATTACAGTTTTTCGATAACCGATAAGAGCTGAAGGACATCAATATAACTAGAGATTTCACAGCAACGAACTAACAACCTGCTTAACCATGGATGCTTATCGGTTGTTTTTTCTGGTGAGTGCAAATACTTCGATGTTTGGAGTATTTTGTTTTGTTATAGTTTCCATTTTTAAAAGAAGTTTTCCTGAATAGTATTCCTTAACTTCCAGAGGAAATGAAAAATTTAAGTGATTAACTATTTTAAGAAAATGCTTTGTCCAAAATTAATAAGTTTTCACGATTTTTCATATAACGTCGTGCAAAAAGCGTTATGTTTAGTTCACCTTAATTCAAACCTTTCGGTTTTTTTTTTTTACAAAACTTAAACCAGGATCGAAGAGATGACACCAGTATACATAAAACTGAGAGGTACATCAGTTCTAAACATAAACACTGCGAGGTTTAAATTTCGTTTCTAAAGTTTTGTTTAATTTTGTTTGTGAAATGCTTATCTGATTTTTTTTATGCCATGATTAAATAGTTATTTCAAGCACGTAAATACGATAAAAAATCCCTGTAAAAAAGGGGAAGTGTCCAATTGATCTGAATACTGAATGAAATTAAACGTTTTATTTCTCTAATACGTTAACGACCGTTGGGTAGGAACTTATCGCTAACTCTTACAGTTAAATCATGAGCCAATTACTGAGAAAAAGGGTGTAAATTAAAGAAGGAGAATAACATATTCAGGTTTTCTGTTTGAATTTTTTAATTCAAACTTAGCTTTGCATTCGTTATTCGATAAAAAAGTATTTTTGCTATTCATATTGTAACTGAAGTGGATCTTGCTAAATAAGATGTATACAAGAATGTTTTCGTTATAATGTGGAACATTCTTTTTACAATATTTTACTGGCTAGAAAATATTTGCCCTTGTAACTTTTTCCGTGGAAAATGAGTCAGGAAAAATCGCAATCTTGAGACTTTTTGTATGATTTGTACGTCATACGCCCACAGGAGTTTCACAGGCAGTTCCACACAATGTTTCTTTGTTGTCCGTCTTATTTGTGGTTTCTGCTCCTTCTGTTTTGCAGGTATTGGTATGCTTTACTTGCGTTATACTCCAGGCAAAAAGCGAAGAAAACACTGAAGCGAGAGCTGAGTCAGACATGGACTTTGAAGGTATGTTTAATCATGATAACTGCAAACGCGGAGTTTCATTGCCGGCGGAAATTCGCGTTATTAACCACTCTTCGCCTCACTTAGTTAATCAATCAGAGATACTGGACATGAAATGACCATCGACTCGTTGGTTAAGTAGCTCAATCACGGTATTTTGGCCATGTACAAAATCACCTTTGAATCGAAGAAAACCTGAAAATAGTACATTTAGTTTACCAAGATAGTAAAATACCAGAGAGATAATAGTAAACAATAAAGGAACAAGGATGGTTAAGTTTGGGAAAATCAACACAGATTGACTCACTAGCAAAATTTAGACTAAATTTTTGAAGATGCGCAAAGCGTGCCGATGGGTTAATACCATAAAATATCAGTTCGAGGTCAAAATAATAATCACCGCGCGCAGTCATTTACACAACGTAGCAGTTGAGGAAATAACGCCCGAGAAAAGCATTAGGCTAGAACGGAATTCCCACCCATGACCTCTGCAGGGTTTTGTAAAAAGCTTCTTCTTTAATCAAGAAAATCTCAGGGTGATCATTCCTTTGGAATGATCCAGATCAAGGTCAATGATCCAAGATCACTCTTCTCATGGTGCATCAAAGGAACCCAAGAACCCTTGCCCAGAGTGGATTCATAAGTTGGATAACTTTGTGTTTGTGTTCCGTAATGAAATAGTCCATTACTATGGCCTCTATACATGATTGAAACACGCGACGTAGTGTGAGAGAATCACGTAATTACTTTTGCCTGCAATACAAACGAGCTTGCCTTTCACCACTTTATTTTTTTTGTATTTTCTAGGTCTCAAAATCAGGGAGAAGAGGCGTAGTTCATATTTTTCTTCGCGCTATCGCGCTTTCACCTACCGTCGCTGCAGTAAGTGGATTATCTGTATGATGGTTAGAGAAGCTCTTTTGCAATCTATAAAGCCTCAACTGCAATAGTTACCTTTATGGCGGGAAATCTCAAGAGATTTAATACGGGAAAAGGTGCATTCCATTCTACCGGGAAAAACTCTAGTAGCTGAAAGGGTTTACAACTGAAGTTGAAAATCGCAGGAACATCAAAACCTTTTCGCTCCTGTAAGGCTTCCCTCCATTGAAGTAATACAACTAACCCATTCAGTTATTTTTAAGGTCAACCTTGCAAACGGCTGGGTTTTATTAGAATACTCTTGTCACCTACCATAAAAACTGAATTTGTGCTACTTAGAAAAAAATTCTAAGGTTCATTTATCTTTGTATTTATCTAGAATATTATAAATGGACACGCATTGGCCGCCTTATTTGTCCAAAGCTGAAAAAAGTGGATTGCCTGAACAACCGATTATGCCAGAAATATCAAGTGTGTTGCTTCGGTAAGTAGAAACTGGTTACCTAAAAAACCTATTAATGAGAGTAAGAGAACCAGTTACCGGCGGCAGCTAATACAGCGGCCAGATCTTTTAAATAATATTATACAGTCCACAAGAAATGTCCTCGGAGATGCATACAATCATTGTAGGCAGAAATCTACCGATTTCGCTTTTCCTTGATATCAGTGAAGCACTTTATTATATGGCTGGCATCGCAGGTTGGCAAGATGAACCAATCCTGCACTGTGATTGGCTACCCGAGCAGCAAGATGGCACAATCTTTCCAGCTTGGGATTGGCTACCCGCTACCCGCTATGTCCCGCAAGGAAATAGTGTTCTTCATGCCAAATAACAATAATCCTTTATTGACCTAGCATGTTTGGTCAAGACGACTGAATATTGGCCTCGTTTTTCTCTTTGTTAGAACTTTGAAACTGGTTTGAAACAACAACTTTGAAAGAAAGCTTTTACTTTTAACCATGGTACACTTCATTAATTTTAGTCGTTTTAGCCAGAATCTATACGCATGCGCACCACCAAATTAACTGGGACGAAAACGATGGACTATGGCTCCCACTGTGTTTGTTGTGCGACCTTTGCATTTATCGTCTTATGTGCTCATGTTTCAACAGGAAAGGTTTTCAAGCCGCCAACTTCAACAGTTGTAGCTATGATGTCGACCTCTACACCAGTAGTCAGTGTAGCTCCCTCTACGCCTGTGATGTCCGTGAGTCCAACAAACATAGTTTCTCAGTCTGTAGCTCCGTCGTCCAGCGTAGCACCCTCACCAGCTATCAGCATGGTCATGGTAGCGACCGTCTAGAGACAATGGTTGTGTTGGTCGGTTGATATGACGCTGTCTTTTAATAGAAAATCTACGGGTTACTTTGAAACTTTGTGGCACAAAATTCCTTTTAGGTACCGGTGTTATTAATTTAATTGATGTATTTCACGGAAGCAGTTATGAACGAATAAAGGATTTTACGTAATCAGAAAGTCTTCTCTCTTCTTTTTCCCTTATCCCTTGGATTAAATAAACAAACGTAATAAACAAAGAAAAAATGGTGGTGAATATTAAATCCTGAAAAATGATGAATGAATGAGAAACTGATGAACGAAGGAAGAAAGGAAAGAATGATTCAGGAAAGGATAGGAGTTGACAAAGAATTAAAGAATACGCCCCTCGCATGTATAATAATAGTCTTCTTCAGGGCCACTCGGGCCGAAGTCAGGCAACAATCCCCGCCGAGCGACTAGTTGTATAACAAAGAACTGTGGACCGCTCTTGCCTGGTCACCAGGCGTCTCTCCCTTGTTTGAGCAGGGTACGCGCAGAGTAATGGGTCTGCGTTTCGCAACCTTACCATGAAGCACCGCGCGCTCTGGGCCCCTTCGCCAACGAAACCCAACTGCGCCGAACGACAAAGCTGAGCACATCCCATAACGAAGATGTAGAAGCTTGCCACCATTTTGTTAATGTTCGGGCAAACAAGTCACTGCCTACTGAAGTAACCTTATCCGAATGATCTTTGACGTGAACAACTACAGCACCTTTTAGAGATGGGGACCTGAATGGCGCTGGTCAAAACCCCTTCAAAAAGGGGGTGTTTACAACGCGAAATGGCAAAATGTCGAAATAGCACTTAACAATGCGGGATACGGTTAACCCATACAATTATGGAGAGCTAACCACCTTCGAGTCAGTGATATTTAGGCTAACCTGAGCGACATTGCGCCATTTGTCTTCTAGACACGCCCCTTCAAAAAACATTTATCTGGTGAAGATTTATCGATGACATTTTTAACAGTGAAGGTCATTCCCCTGAAAAAGAATCTGCACTGAGATTTTTGTGAAACTTTGCCTACTGATTGTTTATATTATAGGAACTTAAATTTTGAAATAAAACTGAGGGGTCCCCATGTTCGTTTAGGAGCAACAGCAGCTTGTTTATACCTTTATAAATCCTTATAATAGCACCATGATTGTAGTCACGATTGCTTGCTAAATTTTACGTTTCCGACGATTGCTTTTTGTTCTACACTGAGAATTGGTCCATATTTATTTTACACAGAGAAATTTATTACTCAATTCAAAACAACAGAAAAAAATGATAGGTCACCATATTCGTTTGCGAGAAAATGACGATTTACCTGTATGGCGAGGTCCAGCTGTAAAGAAAAGGCGCCATTTTTTAATGCGCGCGCGCCAATCACGCGTGAAATTTTGCGCAGCAGGGATGCACGATGCAATACTGGGGAATAACCTTAAATTACGTTTTATTGTAACATTGTAAATACACAATTCTTCTCACCACACAATCCGACATGACATAAATAAATTAGATGGTTAATTACTAAAAAATTAAATACATGGTTGGATGTTTATTTTTGTTACCTGTATTATCAAGAGAATATGAAGGATAAGGAAGTTAAAACCTCATATAGGCCTTGTTCCTCTAAAGCTATTTTAAACCACTCCCAGCTTTGGAAATTCCGGGTAGGTCGTGAAATTGCAAATCCTGTGACAAGAATTTTGTTCAAGTGGACAGCCCAAACTACTTCACAAGCATTCTCGTCCTCCATGAAAACATCCACGTAGGAGAGAGAACTGGGTACCATGTCTAAAAATAGCTCAAGAGAGGGATTATTAAGGCGGATTAACATTCTTACCGTTCGTCTTCTCTTGGTATTATTCAATAAACTAAATACATCAGTCGAAAAATAAAATCTTTAAATCTGCAAATATAGGAAATAAATAACATCGCATTTTTTGTAGAAAAAGAATTGAAACTTTTCAACATTTAAACTTGTCATAGCCTACAGAAAAATAAAATCTCTCTCTGGAACCCTAGGGCAAACTGTAACAAAGTAAGGTGAATCACGAATACACCTTGACTTAGTTCAGTTTTTCAAATACTCACAACATGAAAAATAAATACTTACTACCAAAAAAATACCTCTTCAAAATACTAATTTTGTTGGCCTATTTTCAACCCATTTTTACATTGAATATCTCTGGATATAATTTACACATTAAGCTAAGTTTAAACATACTTAAAGTGAATGAAGTCTCTTTTTTTAATTTCACCTCTTTTTGCGATAAAAATAATTTTCCTTTTTGCAATAAAGTAATTAAGTAGTCATTACTTTAAGTCTCCAGTGCAAGGTACTGCGAATAATTTAGGGGATTATTTGTTTACAACTGGGATCGATTAAAAATGAAGAAAGAGCCTCGTGATCAATAAATAAATTACGACTTCATATATGGAAAGATTATTGTAAATTTTTAACTGAGTGTGAATTACTTTAACGCCTATGGCATTGCTATACAGTTTGTGAGTCTCCAGCATTGCCACATTTCTCCATCTCTTTCATTTTTGCTGCTAACATCTTTGTGGCTAGTCTCTGGTGCGCAAGTGCCTCACTGTTGTCGTTGAGCTGCCAATCAAAACAGAGAGACATCAGTATCAGTTCGTGAAGCCTGGATTTATTATCTAATGGGAACTCATAGCAACAATGCATTAATTTGGTATGCAGTCCAGCGGAAAAATTTATACATGGTTTTGGAGAGAAAAAATTGCTGAGTCCAAAGCGAGAGGTTAAAAAACCTGGAACCAAACTGTCAAAATATCAGGGTTTTTTTCACAATTTTAGAATTATTTCAGTGACTATGTAAGATCTGCCAGTTGAGAGAGGCAGTAGGCAAACAGTTAGTGCACTGGACTCTGGCCCTGCTTTGCCAGGGTTCCAAGCTGTCAATTGCTTTACTCTCACACTGCTTCTCTCCCTCAACAAATTGGAACTTTGGCAATAAACCCGAGGAGATCAAGTATCTCATCCAGTAAGTCATCAGGCCACAAAATGAACACTCAGTGTTGTGTACATACAATGTTCTGTTTGTTTGCTTCTGTTTCAAAATAATTCTTGGAATATGTGAATCATCACTGACTCATAGAGTAAGGCCTCTTCAACCCAACCAGCTCACAGTTCTTGATATTTAACTCTGGATTCTTGGTATGAAGTTGCTATGAGTATTACGACTCCCCCTTGATGGGATGCTAGTCCACTGCAGGTTACTTGCCAGCATTTTGTCAAGTTGCCCCAACAATTTGCCACTACCCACTTTACTTCTACTGTTCTAGGTGCAGAGAGGCAAGGCTATGAGAATGAAGTGTCTTGCCCAAAAACATGACAAAATGACCCTCGCCAGGGCTCAAACCTGGACTGCTCAACCCACAGTCCAGCTCACTAACCTTTTAGGCCAATGTGACTCCCCAACTACTCATAGCAAGGAGGTAACAAGTCCAGGCAGGTCAGAGGAAATAAAGAAACTACGTGGAACTGAAAGTTTCTTGTTGCCTGTGCAAACTATGTGACATCTAGTCACGAAAGAGATAGAGCAAACTAAATAAGCTTAAAGAGCCAGAATTAGAACAAAAAAACAGCAAAGGAAAACCATGCTAAAAATATCTGCTTGTCTCAAACACATACCATGCCCAAAAGCTTTTCTACAATTTCATCCTTATGTGTCGTTATCTGATGAACCAGGTTTTCTCGCTCGCTTTTCATACCATTTTCCTGTTTTCCTATCTTTTTAGCGCTTTCGCCAAATCCTAACTTCTTTCTCCAACTTGATTTTTCTAACAGTTCATAAATAAGTGTGGAATTCTTGTCCAGTTGTTGTTCAAATGCAACACGATATGCATCAGCAGTGAGAAGAGCTTCTTCTTCACGTCGATGAGCAACTTCAAGCTAAAAGAATAAAAAAGAACAAAATGGTTTCATCACTAACAACTGAAAGTCAAAAAATTAAAAAAAGTCAAAAAATTGCATCCTCTTGCTGCTAATTCATATGAAATACTCCAGCAGTGCACAGAGATTAAAAAGAAAACAGTGTTAAATGAATAAATGAATGAATACATAAATGAATAATAAGTAAACTAATAATCAAATAAAATAATATTTAGGAACTATTCTGACTTAGAGAGGAGCTATAATCTTAGTTTTCAGATCAAATTGAAATTTTGCAATGTTGGTCCTGTCGTTACTTTAATTAGATACAGCATCATACATGTACACAGTTGAAGTTCTCATCAAGTTCAATAATTGAATCTATTTCACTGCTACATTATCTGCGTCTTTGATGCTAGAAGAATTAACATTTGATGTCTGCAGACAGGTTAACAACCCACCTTCACACGTTCGTTTGATTCAAAAGAAATTGTTACTTTCCCTTTAAAGTAGTACAGATGCATTATCATTACATAATTACCTCATGCTTGAGTTTTGCAATGTCCCTTTTAGCATCCACTGCAGCCCTTGCACATGCACATGGCTCCTGGTTTTTGCCCCTGCACTGACAGGCACCAAGGGTTGCTAACTGTGTTTAATCACAAAGATAACAAAATCTGCAGTGAGGGGGTTCCAATTTTACCTGCAGAACCTTAAGGTATTGGCACATCTTATCCTGATCAATATTTTATCAAGCATTGAAAGTGTGAAAATAAGTAAACAATAACTAAATGTTAATGGATTGATTGTACACAGCAGGTAAGTGGACTGTCATAACATATTTTTTCCATTTCCCACGATCTGTTCCTTTGACCCAACATACATATTTCTACCTTTTAATCAATATTACTGCTAAAAAATCCTTGCCTTCATACATGCACTTTTGTAAATATATATGTATGTACACATACAACAGTGCTTGTTAAGGAGGCTACAATGAGTGACAAAAGTAGTTGAGACACTTTTTGAAAATGATGCTTTTCGATATTTTAAGCCCTTAGCATTAATTCTCTGATACCCACGGCCCCCCAGTTCAGTGTTGTGCAAGCACTGTGGTCTATGCAGTCCTAGAAATAGAAAAATGAACATTGTTTTGGGAGGGAGGGGGCTGGGGAACTGTTTCTCATATGCTTGTCTTAGAAACACATTGTGTCTCAACACTTTTATCGCTCATTGTAGATACTAACTAACAGTTCTAACGTTAAATTACTTACCTCAATAATGAGATCTCCAGTTGACAAGATTTCTTCCCTCTCAGGAGTGCTCAGGTCATATTTGATCCTGTCTCGAACTTCCAGTGCAGCTGCTAACTCATCACGATCACGCATGAGTGCTGAAAAAGATTTGGAAATGAACTCCTTTAATCTGGTGATGAAACGGTATTTCAGCATTGCCTTTGCTTGAATTTTTACGACATTTACCATTATGCCTACAACCCTTTAATGACATGTCACTCACTCATTTTCTCTGTGGCAACCTTTCTCAGTTCCTCAGATCTTGATTGAAGTGCAACCATAAGAGCAGCATTTTCTGTGGCCACTCTGTCAAACCTCTCAGCCCAGGTTTGTTCACTGTCCAGCAGGTAACTTTGCTTCAGCTCAAGTTCCCACTGGAGGAAATTCACCTCCTAAATAACATTGAGTAAAAAAATGCAGCAGTTTAAAACAAGTAGTACTTCAAACAAAACCCCAGCAATGTACTGATTAATTTATCAACTGCAGACTGTGTTATCATATAAACCACTTTCATTAACCCTCAAAATTGCCCACCCTCTTACCTCTACTCATCCCCCTCCACATAGTGAATGAGAGCCCCCTTAAATTCAAGAGACATTTATGTTACTGCTATGGTATTGTCATGCAGGTGGACTTGAGAAGTTGGTTAGCAGCTCTCAAGATGCTCATGAACTAGTCTCTTCATTGGGTGAAGTGGCCAGCAGGTTAAATGCACTTTAATCACAATGAGATGGGAATGAGATGCTAGACTGTAGCAGGGTACCACCCCTCTACCCCTCTACACCCTGGCGCATTTGCAGATTGCCCCAAGTAACTATTTCCACTCCATTCAGTTTGTGGAGCCAGGCACTGTGAGAGCTAAGTCTTAGCCAAGAACACAAGACAGTGAGCCAAGCCAGGATAGTAAAGATAAGGCCACTAGTCTATGCCTTCCTATTTCTTAACAGTTCAAAATTCTCAATTCTTGTCACCATAGAAACCACACCCTGATTACCATGTGTGCATTAATTTTCATCTTGGACTCCCAGTCAACTGACCTGCTCAAGTTTCTTGCTTGCTTCCAATGCCTTTCTAGAATGTTGCTTTTGTCGTGCTTGCTCCAAACGAGACAAACTTTGGATGATTTTCACAGCACCATATTTGCTTTGAAGTTGTTGCTGACAAGCTTCCAAATCCAAAGTTAAATTTTCAATTTCCTAAAAGTCGAGAAAACAAGTTCATGTAATTGAGCCTCACAGTAAATAAACAACAAAGATCTTTCCATAATCTGTATTGTAAATTAAATAAATTTGCTGAACAACCCTTTTTCTTAAGTTTGTATACTGTATCAGGGTGAGTAAGCAAAAAGTATGCCACTACGGGGTTTTGCTAAAAGCAGGCCCGCAGCCCATGGGCAGTGATGGCCTAGTGGCCCATGACCTGCAATGGCCCGGAAGTCCAGAGGCCCGGTGGCCCAGTCCTGATTTTCCACAGTTTTTTAGCCTAGCGGTAAAATCCACGTGCATGCACAGATCTGCATCGGGTTTGGGCGTGCAAAATGGATGACAGTGAGTTTGAATTCGTCTACCACTAAATCATTTGAATCCTTGTTTCTATTTGTTGCATGTTGTTCAGATAAAAACGTTTTCATTCTCTGTTCATTTGTCTCTTTACAGAAACCAATAGCACAATAGAGGACTTTCATTATCGAATGATGTAAGTTATTTTCAAACCATACTTTGAAAGTGAAAATATCATATACTCATTATTTAGCTTATAAAATTTTCAATCTCAAACTGTGGTTTGAAAATGACTGACATTGTTTGAGAATGGACTTCCTCTCTATCGGGTTCTGTAAACAGACGAATAAACAGAGAATGACAATGTTTTTCACTTAGCAACATGCAACGAAAGAAAGGATCAAAAAGGATTGAAATGATTATTACAATGGTAAACAAATTCAAAATCACCATCGTCCATTTTGCACACCCAAACCCAATGCAGATCTGTGCATGTGCGTTGATTTACCGCTGGACAAATAAACTGTGGAAAATCAGGACTGGGCCACCGGGCCTCTGGGCCTTTGGGCCATGGGCCGGTGGGCCTTTGGGCCGCTGGGCCTTTGGGCTGCTGGGCCGTGGGCTGCTGGGCCGCGGGCCTGCTTTTAGCAAAACCCACCACTATGTTGTGTTTAAGTTTCGTAAGTCAGGAATGATTGTTGAACATCACTCAAAGAAATCAGTAAAATAGAGATTTTACCAAATTGTGTCGTTCCAGAAAATATCCATACCGCTCCCATGGAAAGCACTTTTTTCAAAGCTTCCCACATACCCCTCTGGATATTTCAATTAATCTTGATACATTTCTTTAAATGTTTTGCTCCTAGAGAACCTCCCATCCCCACCCCCCCCCCACCCCCGAAAAGAATCCCTTCTGTTGGGGAAGTATGGATAGTTTCTGGAACTGCACATTGTTAAAATAGCGATCACTTACTAATTATGCTCCCAAATTACTTCCTATAATGTCATACAAATGGGAAAATAGTACATTGTCATGTTTCATGAATCAAAGTGCTTTGGGTTAGGCAGGATGCAAAGAAAATATCTTATAATCAAGAAACAGGTTTTATAACTTACAATAAGGCAGATTCTTTATAACGTGGTTTTGAGTAGTTGAACTCTGCTACATTATTTCAAACTCTCAGGGGAAACAAAAAATAAGTTCAAAATAGTGGGAGTTCTGAAAAGCTGATAGCACATGATTGAAGGACACATGCAAGGGAAATGATTTTGAGTTCAAAATAACCAAGTTCAAATTAGCAGAGTCCAATTGTAACAAGTACCTGGTTAAATTCAAGTTACCTGTCTGGCTTTGAAAAGCTTGCATTGAAGTGCACGATACTCATCATCTTCAACCAATGATCTTCTATCCACTGTGTGCAAGTATTTAAATAAGGATTAATATGACAGGGCTAGACTTTCAGGAAAAAAACCTTAGGGCCAGCTGGCCCCTATGTTTTCAGATTTAGTCGCCAGCAAAAGTATTTCAATCAGTAAAAAGCATGGAAAGTTAGTTGCCAGTGAAAAAAATTGGTCCCATTGGCGACCCTAGGAATTGCAATGTTGAGCTCTGTAAGGAAGTGGATTAAAAGTGAAACAAATTTACCACTCACCTCAAGTAAATTAATAATAGTATTTTTGCATCTAAATCCTTGAAGGATCAAAACCAATAATAAAGAAAGTTTTCTTTAAAAAATTGGTGAACATTCATGCTTTCCCAAATGATGAAAGCATTAAAGGGAGGGTTAGACGATTTGGCGCATGTCTGTATTATTTATTTGCCTGTGCGTGCTTTTTGGCACAGGCCCAGTTTTTCATTGTTTATGAACCAATCATAAGCAAGTTACCTAATTTCGCATGCAAATAGCTATAAAATTATCAACCATAGAATAAATTGTACGGGTCAACACTAAATTCAACAGTTGACAACTTCAGTAAATTCCACTGAAATCTTCTGAGAATTTTGGTCATGATCCGTCGTTCTGCCATGACTAACTATAACATGTGACTACTGAACTACATCTGGCTGGGGTTTCTGAAACGATAACATTGATAAGATGCAAACAGAAGTATTTTGAATAATTAGATACCCCATTAGTAGAGGGGTTTTTTCCCCTAGATGTTAGATGTTAAGACACATTAATAAAGTTTATATAATTATGTATGTAGCTATGTATGTTTGATTTAGAGATATGCGCCGAACTGTGAAACCCTCCCTTCAAACAATAACAAAAAACCCAGCACCCGGCCAGTAAATCCTTCACGCCTCTTAATTCCATGATTCTAATTTTTGTTGAGAAGTTCACTAAGGACCAGTATCATTTGTGAATAAGTTATTTTAATAGCTTATTCCCAAGTTAAAACTTCCGAAACTTGATTAAAACACATTGTTTTATATATCACTTCAAAAAATATTCAAGCAATTTGGTTGCAAAAGTGTGTGGAATTTAACACCGCATTGATTCTTACATGTTCCTTTTTTCTTACTTTTATGGCTGAAATAACAGGTTCTGTTTCAAGAAGAGAGCCTGTTCTACTCCCCTGGCTTTTGATAGGGTGGATCAAAACATCACAGTAGCAGAAATTGAGTCTAGTTTCTCTTGGGTGGTCATTGCTGATCAATTAAGCTGGTGTCAGTTATAAAGCTGTAAGCTTCCAGCTATACATGTACACGTATACAAAAAAATTAGTTCGTATAGTGTGATCGTCTGGGTGAGGATAGTTCTGAAAAGAACTGTTGTTGGTGCCCTCACCTGGACAATCCCACTATACGAACTACTGATACTCCTGGGTTCAAACCATTTACTATGTTACAAAAAAATTGTTCTGCTGTGTAGAAGAGAAGCTAATAACACACCTATATGGCTATCCTATCTATCTATCTTTCAAGGCTGTGCTCTAAGAAAAATTCTAGGGAGCCCTTCGATGACCCAACCTTGTAGGCTAGGGTGCCCAGAAGTCAAGCTTAGTGGCCCAGACGAAAAAAGAAAAAAAGAAATTAATTGATTGATTAATTACATTATCAATTAATATATGATAACCAACTGACCCTCAAAAAAAAAATGTCTTGCATTGTTTCTAGGGCATTTATCCTATTTACAGATGCCACAGATAAAAGGTTCACATGTAAATTTTTTGTAATACTGCTGTCAAAAGTCCATAAAGAAAGACAAAATTTACATTTTTTTTTGAGTTAAAATGGTTGACATATGGAGAAAAATTAAGTCCTTTTACCCTATTTCCTCTCTATCCTTGTGATAATTTAGTTCACATTCTCCTTCAATTAGGGACTTTTCATGCACATTATATTACACAAACGTCAAGAACTAAGAAGACTTTTTGTTGACACTATACAAAGCATACAAGGAAACTGCTGTCTATATCACTGCAGGCCAGTATTAAACGTGCGCATCAAACAAGCCACTGAATGACCAATGTTCTGACTTCACAGATGGATCAAAACATTCTGAATTGAGCCATTTTGCCTTGTAAACTTCAATACAACACATGAAATCAAAAAGGGAAAGACAAATTATTGTGAGACTCTCTTCATCTCTAAGTTAAATCTCAAAAAGGTGGTTGCCCAACCGGGCGACTAGGTATGTTTTTCTTGTCGCCCGAAGGTGGAAGCCGGTTGGTACTGCTAGAGCACAGCCTAGTGCACTAATACAAATGCTGCAATCTGATTGGCTGAGCCACTGCACACTATCTGCCTTTAGTGTGCAGTGGCTTGGTGTGGTCGACAAAATTGCAACGTTTCCTCACTTCTCCTAAGTTTTGAAAGAACATTTAGAAACAAATGGATAATAGAATTCCTGAGAAGACTAAAAGGAAGGCATTTACAGTTTCTTGAAGTAAAAAAGCTTGAATTTTTTTAAAGAAACTGATAGGCACACGTACACATCTGCAAATGTCAAATTGCCAACTCAGTCCACGCAAATTCTCTGCTCAAGGCGTGAAGTTTAATACTAAGACCAGAAATAATTGGAATCGTCATTTGAAGGAAACGTTAGTTAGAATTCTACAAAAACAAGTCAATTATTTGCTCTCGATTTCTATGAGGCAATAGTTGATTTGGCCTTCAACCTCATCAGCTATCACCTCATAGAAATCTTGAGCTCATAATCTAATTGTTAATTAGACTAAATTGCATAACTTTATGTAAGGGATCACAGCTCCTTACATAACGAAAAAAAAATTGACATTACACAACACTGGAATTGTAGTTGAATAGGCCATAACACTCTAGCCATATTATTTGGTGAGGTGGCTAAATAAACAGGTTCCTGTTGTTTTTACTATTTGAATGATAGATAAACAAGGTGGTCATTATAAGGTGGGGCCATTTCAATTTGTACCATACAAAAACAAATTAATTATAACATACAACCACAGAAAAACATGATGCTATATGACATGGAGGATTCCTAATATAACACTAAGGCAAGTTCATCAAGTCTCATGCATGACAACTCTAAAGATCCCGACATAATTTTTACTTTGATAAAGTCTACCCTAACCAGCCAGCTGTAAAATCCACCTGTCTAATTCCATACCTTGGTATAGTCTACCTGGCTACCAAATGACTTTCTATATTTATTGAAGTTTTCGAGCATGGTAGATTTAACCCTTAGAAAATAATCATGTCAAAGAGAACCTAATGTAACGAAACGCCGAATTGTTGTTCTACACGATTCTTTAATTAATTTGGAAACAGAAGCAGTCACACACCCACCTTCATGGACCTTCATGGAATTTATTACAATTATTATTTCTATTTACCACTGTATTAACGCTTACCTCTGACAGAGTTTATCCTTCGCAATCCCCGTGCTTTTTCTTTAGTACCTTTAACATCATCGTTCTTTAACGTAATTTCACTGTTTGCCCTTTTCTTCAGCTGTAGTGAGAAACTCCTTTTGGGTAAACCCCAGTTCGAGAATCTCGCTAGCCCACCCTTAATTTCTTTTAAATGTTCAACGCTCTCTTGTAAACTATTCTTCCACGTCAAAGGCTTGCATCGCTGTTCAACCTTTTCAAGAGTCTCTTCTGGCTCTATCGGTGCTGTTGGATTCTGAAGAAAGCTAAATATCTCTAAGCCGGCGCTGATTGAATCGTCCTCTGACTTCGGAAGACCGCCTGGCTTTAACCCGAATCCTAAACCCAAATCAACAGATGAATCGTCGGACGAGAACGATCCGCGGCTGCCATGAAATTTCTTTCCATACTGAACCAACAAGGACATGAGCACCAACAGAAATCGAAAAACTTTTCGTCAAATATTCGCGAATTATGTATTCTGTGTTGTCACTTTATTCTCTAGTGTGTTTTCGTGCGGCTTTGTAACCAAACCTTTGGCTGAGCATCCAAAGAGAGAGGAGATTGCCAGAGAGGATTGGTGACTACAGCGGGTCGTGAGGTCAAGATGGCTGGATATTGGCCAAGTTCTTTTTTTGCGTGTTATGGACCGAGACGGAGTCGAGGTCCATAAACACGCAAAAATAGAACGAGGCCAATATCCAGTCATCTTGACCGAACAAGCTTGGTCAATAAAGGATTTATTATATGGCTTTCGGGGAAATTTTTTGCGGGACACGGCGGGTAGTCCCGAGCGGGCAAGATAGCTCGATCTTGCCCGCTCGGGTAGCCAATCACAGCGCAGCATTAGATTCATCTTGCCCGCTCACGGAGCTAACCGTATAATAAAGTGGCCTATTGTATATTCCAATGCCTCGTCCAGGTGTTTAGTTAGTTGGGGCGCAGCACGAAAAATGGTGGACGAAAAAAGTGGGAAAAAGCGCGGCGCGGGAAGGCGAGCGAACGCCCGTGGCGAGGGCGCGAGAGACGGGTCGGCGAGCGATGCGAGTCGGTTAAGGGCCTCTATGAGAGTCTCAGGCTATCATGGAATGCATTGGCCATCTCACTGAGGGTTCTTCTATTGCCATTATTCCTATTGAGGTGGCCATCGACAATTTAATTCACGTACTTTGGGTACATTAGTGAAAACCGCAACGGTTATGGATTCGTGATTGTGACGGTCAAAATTTTTAAACGTGACGTTTGTGTCCAGATGGCTCCTTGACGGACCAGTGACTTTCATACGTAACACAGTTTGGGCTTGTTGTCAAAAAGATGATAAGAGCTAAATTGTCACGTTCTCTGTGTCCCAGCCTGACGTGATGTTGCGATCATCATGCATCACTAGTGAAACTTTTAGTTTGCGAATAAGAGGTTACATTAAGTGAAACCGTTGTCACAAGCCAACAACCACATTTGTATTCAAATAAATTGAGTCTTGTAAGCCTAATGTTAATTTCTACCCAACCTCTATTAAGCAGTTAGGCTGTGGTGTCCCCGACAGGGTAACTGACTATTGGTTGGACTATATTTAACCGGTTCCAGTTCATTTGCTGTCAATGTGCACGTACTGGTGATGGCAGAAGGAACTGGTGAAACATGTCTCAAACTCGCAGCAGTTGTGTTATTTCTTACAATAACTGTTAATCTACTGCTATCGGAACATTTTGACATTATTTTTTAAAAGTGAAGGTTTTTGATGACGCATGCATATAGTGTAATTGAACTGTCATGTGATCCGGTTCCACTGATTAAGAAGCGAGCACGTGTACGGAAACCAATCGGAAACGTTTACAAAAGGGAAGGTTGTACAAAAATACCAGGCGTTAGAACATCGTGACGGATCGGAACAGACAAAATTGTGAAGATGGATTTGTTTGAGAGGACCGCTGCACTTTTCGTTTTGATGGTCTGCAGCTTAGCAGGTTAGCGTCCAAATTAGCTTTCAAATCCAAATCGTTGTTGTCTGAATTTCTTCCTGCTTCAGGTTCTTATTTACAACACACTACACTCCTAAGGCGAACATTCTGGTCTTGCTTAGCCCGACTGAATTTCCCTTGAAGAGTCCAAAATTTTATTTCGTGAGAACTCTCTGAGCGGCTAAATCCGCCACCGAGAGTGTCCGTTTTAGACAGAGAGGTCACTTCTACACACGTTACAGTCGTTTCCATTTCTATTAATGATAACATGTACATACAATGTTTTATTATCTCCAAACAACTGTGTAAATGTGTACAACAAGATGTTTCTGGTTTGATCATAGTTAGTAGTATTACTCTAACTATGGTTTGATGGTGGGCAATTAAGAACACGAGAGAAATTTACTGAGCTGCTGCTATGGCCCAGTCTGGTCCAGTCTGAGATCCGAGAAATAGAAAGCTATTCGTACGTGATTTCATAAGACCCGAAAATGCAAATAATTTTGATGAAGTCTTTTTGCCCCGTGGAAAGCGGAAAATAGTTCGCACATTCAGCAGCTTGATCAAAGGCGTCTGGCTGTTTCAAAACCTGTTCAGCTCGGTGTATTAAACCATTTCAAAAGGATGAACGAATCAGTTCATACTCGTCGTCGCAATAATAAAACTTCTATAAATGATCCCTCTCTATGTAAAAATACAGTAAAAGTTTACAAATGAAGAAATATAATATTCTTGACCAACCAATTCTCAAAATATCCAACTCGAATCTTGAACTCATATCTCCTGCACCGTTGCAGAGACAGTCCTGGGTACGAACGCGCCTCTCGTTGATTGGCCAGCCCTCTAATCTTCCCTCTCCAACTCACGTTTTGTTTTTCATCATCATTACATTATGTCCTTTTCCCTACAAGGAAACGCTCAATGAACTGCTAAAAGCCCAGAACTGGGGTCTCGATAGAAACGAATTGAATTACCTCACAATTTTTAAAAACCCGCTATCCACTTCATTTCGTGAGGTTCAGTTATTAACTGACCGAGTTGCTGTTAAGGAAAAATCCCTTTTCACTAGTCGGTGTTATGAAAAAAGGCACAGAAAATAATGGACAGGTGCAAAAAAAGAAAACGGATGTGACGAAATTTTCATTAAGCTACTGACAAAATGTTTCGGCACAAAATGACATGCGGACAGAATTACACAGCCTTATTATTTGTGTACATTTGTAGAATTACTGGCCTGAAAAAAAATAATTGTTTTTCACAAACATTGTCAATGTGCTTTACTTATTAAAAAGTAAAAAAAAATTAGAATTGGTTCTCTTGGTTTATCTCCACGTGTTGACCTTGTCAGTGCAAATTAAGGTGTTTGCCCCGCAACGCATGAGAAATTATGTCGGATCTGAGAAAAGAAATCGGGTATATCCTGACAGCGGACAATGTGAATACGATGAAACTATCCTTTCATAGTCAAGTTCAGTCAATGTATGACTTAATGAAAGCATTCTCTCAGATACAGCTCAGGACAACAGCTGGTAGTGAGAGGGCAATAAATAAGTAACGAAGAAACAAAATACACTGAGCTGAAATTAAAATACACCTGCCAGATGCCTATAGTGTCATTTGCTTTTACAACAAAGGGCCGGGAAATTCCCTTCGTGTCACGTTACCGAATCGAAATTACTGTTGCATCATCTTTGGGGTTTTAAGAGTCTACCTACAGTCCAGAAGGCTAATTTCAGCGGTCGCCTTATGTTGTAAGGAGTAATTCAATGATGGATTCAATTCGTAAAGCATCTCAGAGGACGCTCACAGGTTACGCATTGTTCTTCTCATTATGTATCACGGGTAGGTATTTCCAAGTTTTTGTTCTTTCATTTTCACGCAGCATATTTTTCAGTAGTCAATTTGCGTTTTGCTGCTCGTGTTGAAAACCAAGTGAACGCTTTATCTCGAGCCAGAAAATTTGACTCGGAAAATTGCCTCGAAAATATAGATAGACAAAAATCTTGAGAGGGAAATCGATTTTATCAGTGTTCAAGGAGACCATCCACGATATAATTTACAGTACGCAATAGTATCTAATCATTGTTTTTTCGGCCTGGGGGGCTACACGAAGTTTGTGTACGCAACGGTAATGAACCCGCTGCTGAATGCTTTGCAAGTAAGAGGTTCATTTTAGAGGCGGAATATATAGGAAGTAGCTCTCCCCCTCCTCCGGTTTCTGGGTATACGTTAGGCTAGTTTCTGGCTTGACATGTAATTGACACTAGGCTCGTGTGAAAGGTTTAAACAGCCCTTGTTTGGATAAAGATAGAGAAAGAAACTTACAAATAAATGGTATTTATAATCAGTTACTAAATGATTGGCTTAAATCTCTTTTACAGCACTGATTAGCATTAATTATTTAGTCAAGGGTTAATTACAATGTGGATAAAGGAAACACTTCGACTTTTCGCCATCCATGCGACGTTCTGTGGTCCGAATCGATGGTCTGTAAGTGGCATCGAAAAAGGGAAAAAACCCTTTTTTTTATTTACATATCACAAAGAAAGTGATGGTTAGGCAAATTAACTGACCGCCTTGATCTTTCAGATACCGAAGGAATGTTAGGCATTTTTCGCTAAGCCGCAATTTTTCGCGGAAAAGTGTATCTATTTCTCAGAATCAAACGCTTCAAAGAGCAATACTTACATGACAACAGAGGATTGATGGTTTGATGAAACAACTAGTTGCAACTCAGCGAAATGAGAAACAGTGATTTTTACAAGAATCGAAACCGAAATATCGACATCGTCAAGATCGTTTACAGCTGTTTGAAAGTTATTAGCTACCAATTTTACTTCACAAGCATTCTTTCAATGAAAACAATTCAACATCAGCACATATTTCCAGCCTGCTCCGTCCATGCGTATGTATATCTATACTGATGACTAAAGCGAAAAATCTAGATTAATCACAAGAAACATTTCTCTAACTGTACAGCTCAGGTAGTCGTTGTTTTGTTTGAATCAAGCATCTCAGATTGGCAGATAGTCGGTCTGGCCCACGCGGAAAAAAAAGAAAAAAGAAAAATACACAGATAACATTACACAACCTCCTGCTTCTGGTTATAACGTTTTAGTAATAAATCGAACATTTGACGGTTAGTATCGAGTTAGTAATGACGACAGCCGGAGATGCTTCTCAATTGATTCCAGCTCCATTTTGTTTTTACAATAAATTTTTAAAAATCACCTTTGGGCTTCATTATCGCGCAATTAACAGTTGCTGGTTAAGCAGAAGCTATTCTCGGATATTCCCCAGTTTTACTGAGTTGGGGAATATTCGGTCACGTGACGTGTTTAGACCAATCGCGCGCGAGCGAAACTATTGGATTGATTATAAAAACAAATAGACTTGTGTAATGAGTGAAAATAACAATAAAGGTGTATAAAAGGAGCGCCTTAAAAGTGACTTTCTTATTGAAAGTGATGGCTTTTCACAACGACAACGATCCTCTACAAAGGTCTTTTATCGGCAAGTTTCTTTTAACTTGTAGTCTGTGCGTGACTGTGTATGCTGGTAGGTACATTTCATTACTGTTACAATGATCTTTAAATTGCTGGTTCGTACCGTTTTGCACAAATGTAAGAATCAAACTGTTATTGTCTTGCCACAAAGTGAAATGTTCCTCAAAAACTCTGTTGCCGAACTGCCGGATGCCCTGCGAGATGGAGATTCTCTTGTCTTTCTTTTCTCTCACCGACAAGACGAATTGTCTTGCCATGTCATCGATGCGTGATAAGTTCGAACTGATGATCCACGGAAAATCCATAACAAACTGCCGGATATCTAGCGAGCAGAGATTCCATTTTCTTTCCACTCACGCCTCTTGAAAATTTGATTGCAACAATACTCAACAGAGTCAATGTTTTGTCTGTTTCTGAATGGAGACAATTGAAGCGGAAACCTAAGAAATTATAAATCTTAGTGCAGTCGCCCTCAGATAAGATTACTGAATTTGTGCCGCACATATGCATGTAAACTACAAATGAAAGCGTCGTCGAATAGTGTCTGTAATTAAGACCTCTCTGATACGGGGCATCAACAGAAGAGAAAGTGTACAGTTTGGTTACAAATTTGTTGACATTAAATGTAAATTGAGTGAAAGCTGGGGGTTTTCCCTTACATGCGCGAAAGCCGCAGTTATATTGACGCAACCGCTTTCTAACCCTTTTGCTCCAACGCATTTTATAATAAAGTAAATTAAAAAGATTTGTTGAAAGGTTGAAGTGTTAAAAAATAATAATTATACGGTAATGGTTACTTTTCTGTGGGCGTTATAATAAAAAAATTGTTCAACTGCGTAAAAATAGATCGGCTGGTTTCCCGCCATATGATCGCTGTCATCCGGCTACAGAACAAGTTAAGCGATACTTACGAATTTCGGTTTCTTAATTTCCATATGATCATTGAGAAAGAACTTCATAATTAAGTCTATTTTAACGATTGCTGTTGTTACGATCGCTAACGTTTCCCTGGACTCGGAGATTGCTTCCCATGTGATATCTAAGATTGCGGAACTTCTTTTTTGACTGATGGGATTGATCCGGCGTAACAGTCACATAGAAATTATCCTTTTACAGTACGCATCCCGAGTTTGACCTCTGCTACTCATGAAGGATGTTACTGAAATCTTTGGTCTATTTATCACTTAATGAAATCGTCTCTCTCTCATCAGGTGTTCAAGCTAACAATAAGCGAACAGAATGCCCTGACGAGCAGATCGCACTGGAATGTCCCGACCTGGAATCGGTCCTCCAAAATGGAACTTTTCTAGAGTTTCAATGGAGGGTCACTGACCCTAAACATCTCAAGAAACAAAATATTGTCTACTGCAACCAAAGTTGGCAGTGTACCAGATACAAGAACATAAAAAGTTTCCATCAGAGAATCAAAGTAAGCAATCCTGTTCATGGAACACTTCTTGTGAAACAGATGAAGCTGAACGATCGACTTGTCTACACTTGCGTCATAGAACGCAGCGGAAACAGAGGCCCCATTGCTAATAAAATAATTGTCACTTCTTCAAAGCATTGTAAGTAGAAATCATGGCTACAATGCTTGATTATAATTAAGTGAGAAAAAATTGTTTCCTGTGTTCAGTCGTGTCTTGCTTAACAAGGAGATAAATTCATATAAGAAATTTATATTGTCACGGCTTGGGGTACAATGTGCGATGTTGTTTTTAACGTGAAAACTAGTTTTTACATGTAGTTCTCCCTCTTTAAGCACAGGAAAACCTTAATAATTTAATTTTTGACTTCAATGATTAAAGGTTGATTTGATGATCAACTGAACCTCGGGAAAAACGAAATTGGACTAAAAATCATATCTAGTGTTTGAAAGCGAAAGGTTATAAAGGTAAATTCGCCACTGAGCAAGAAATGAAATGATTGATTAAAGATAGTCGATCTCTGACCGTGAGAGTGGATAACAAAGTGCAGAGTAGTTACATATGGGAACATGATGCAATTTAAGTTTATTTTATTTATGAAAATATAATTTGTTTTGTTTCGTCTTCCTCTTCTAATTTTAGGTCTATCCTCCACTGCTGGGCAAAACCTGGACCTGGGTCAAACATTCCAGGGTATGGTTTCTAAGGAAACAGTGGAAGACATTGAGTGGTACAGAGTCTCACAAGATGGAACGAAAGTGAAAATAGCATACTGTAGCCCCTCCTCGCCATGCAGGTTGGTGGAAAATTGCATCAGCTCCTGTCCAGAGTACCTAACAAGACTGAAGACAGACGGGGTGTCAATCATTCTGTCGAATGCCACAAAGACTGACCGCGGATTGGAATTTCGATGCCTGATACATCCTAAGATTATGACCAAAGGACCTCAAGTCTACATGATCAAGATCAAAGATATCTCGCCTCGAAAAGGTCAGTGTCACACACATTAATTGCGCTTCTGTTCTTTGTGAGTGACAGCTAGTTGGACCGGGAGTTGACTGGGAGAGAGGGTAAATTCTGAGACCGCGATTTTCGTTGCATCAGTAGATGTCGCCGTTAGTGATTGATCATTGCTTAGAAATTCAGTTTGTATCGTTCATACTGTGAACACTTAAAAAAGCTTGGTGTACGAAGTTATATGCAATGTCTGATTTTGACCATACAACCAACTATTACATTCTCTTTGCAGCTGTAGATATAGAAATCAACCGAACAACTTTCAAACCCAGGACAACGGCAACATCTGCCGCCAACACGACCGCACCCACTGGAAACAACCCAGGATCTTACAGTATACAGAAGAACAGCTGGTTGATAGCGTTAAGTGTTGTGATTAGCTTGGTTATGGCGCCATACGGAATCTCTTAAACTTTTCCTGTTTCCAGAATACTGTACTCAGGGTTATCGTAAGGTTGTCTTGTTTCGAAGCCTTCCCATTCCCGCGAGGTCAGTTCGTTTCGGGTCACGTGACGGAGGCGAAATTCCCCTGAGGTGATCGCCGGGGTAACGTTACCGAAACGAATCCACCGTAAATTGTATGTTTGATGTATCAGGCCAGTATAGTGATGTACAAGTCTTTATGTTCTGGGTTAAATGGAGAGAACAAATAACAATACAGCGGTGTAAAACTCAAAATCCTTCTTTATTGAGGAAAAAAGTAGTTAAAAAATTTTTCATCTCTTCTTTCAACAATTTGTAGTTGCATGATTATACAAGTCTTTTTTCTAAATGTAGCTTATGTAAGAGTGTTTAAAAATAGTCTGCCATAAGAATGCTGTACGCGTTGTAATCGCCTGCATTATACAGATAATCCTGCAAATAATTGTGAAACATGAAATCTGAAAGCATCATAATATGTATATAAATTAAATTCCGGCCTTCAGTCGTGCAATGTATGATTTAAATATCTATTTTCATGTACAAATATATGTAAAAAATAATGGCACTTGGATGATGTATGGAAGATTTCGTAGTTTTTAAT
This sequence comes from Orbicella faveolata, assembly GCF_042242905.1. Lineage (NCBI taxonomy): Eukaryota > Metazoa > Cnidaria > Anthozoa > Scleractinia > Merulinidae > Orbicella > Orbicella faveolata. The sequence continues at coordinate 12,265,380 of NW_028301536.1, read as the reverse complement.
GCCTATAGGGTCTAATAGGTTGGAAGGGCTGTGTTTAAAGTGAAAAACTACCGTGCTGGAAAAAATCCTGTCAAAGTTTGTAACCATCAATCTGTCGGGCACTATTTGAATGTGGAAGATTGACAAAATGCTTTACTTCCCTTTGTATTACGTATTGTATCTAAATAGTTAGTATTTGCTGCGTTTCTATTGATGAATAAGGCCCAAGTGATGCACATGACCGATTAATCAATGAAAGTGATTGTATAAAGTACCTAAAGTACATTAGCCTGCGTAGCTTGGCGGTTTTTAAGCAATTTTAGCGCGCTAAGAAAGCAGCGAGGTCGCGATAACGAGCGCCAAAGAGAGACGAAGCCGCGAGGAGCCTGGGTGAGAGACAAATTGGGCGCTCAAATTGCTTAAAAAACCGCCAAGCTACGCAAGCTATAAAAGCGTTCTCTCAGACACAGCTCAAATACAAGGAAATAGAGAAATAACAAAGAAAACGAAAGTTATCAGTTTTCCCAAAATAGAGCCGAAAATACGTTTGCCAGATTTCCTGAGTGCCATAAGTTGTTTCTAGAACACACGGAAAAATACCCTTCGTGTCGTCCCCCGGATCGAATCGAAAGAATTTTTTATGGATTTAAAGAGGTTACCTGGAGTGTGACGCTCAGTCCAGCTGCCTTTCGACGTTGTGGACGGACTTAAAGATGGACACAGTTCGCAAAACGTCTCAAAGATCACTCACAGTTTACGCTTGTTTCTTCTCTTTATGTGGTAGGTGTTTCCAAGTTTTGTCCTTACATTTTCTTATCCTAGCAGCATGTTTTTCAGAAGAATACCATTTTTTATTTGCTTCTACAGGAAGCGAAATTCAATCAATTTAGATCAATGAAAGTTTGGTCATACCTGCTTTGATGTACAAATATATGTAAAACATAATAGCGCATAGCTGATAAATCGAAACTTTCGTAGTTCTTAATGGCTTTAGGGTCTAATAGGTTGGAAGGGCTGTGTTTAAAGTGAAAAATCTGCCGTGCACGAAATGAATCCTGTCACAGTGTGTAACCATCGATCTGTCGGACACTATTAGCTACTATTTGAAGGTGGAAGATTAAAAAGGGTTTTACTTCCCTTTGTATTACGTATCATATCTAAATAGTCAGTATTTGCTGCGTTTCTATTGATGAATAAGGCCCAAGTAATGCACATGACCGATTAATCAATAAAACTGATTGTAAAAAGTATCTAAATTACATTTAAAAAATAAATTACACTGATTGTCTAAAGAAAGGGAAAAATTAAGCCGGGTGCATTTTGTTCGTTCAGGAGGCCTAAAAAGTGTATTGATAAAGCGAAGGAATGTGCAATGAAAGCAGTTTCTGTAAAGTCTAATATTACATATTTCTTTTTATAATTATGATTTAGACTCTGGCTTGTACAGAAAAGGTTATTTTCCCTTTTGGAATATTAGTATCGGACAACCATCGAACTTCAAACAAGCGCCGTGGAAATAGAGCGGAAAACATTGAGGAAGAAATCTTTTCCGCGCTAAAGATCTTTAAAGGCTGGTTTCTGATTGTTTTGACTGCATTCACACTTGACTCTTAAACAGCTTTTACTAAGATACATCGAGGAAATGAATGTACCATTATCAAAAAACTCCCGCACGTTACTCCTAACAAGACCTAAAAAGTTCATCAAAATGCAGGCAAGCATTTCACATTTCCACATCGAAATAGCTGGTCGATCAGAGATCCGGCGAGGGTTGCTAATTAACTTCATAGTTTTATATCGTGTTTATTTCTTTTAAGACTGTATCAAAAACTGTTTTGAATATTTTGAAACTGATTTAAACAAATGAAATTGATCTTATAAATTTTCGGCGGCCTTCTGTTGCCTAGGAAGTTTTAGCAAACCACAAAGGCGACGGCAACGAGAACGTCGCCAAACAAAGGGTTTAATGAGTAGAACAATGGTTCTGCACGTGCGTTTTGAACCTTTGTGCATTTTTTTTTTGCCGACCTCTGCTAAACAACAACGTGAAATGACAAAGTCGTACGTATTTTGGAGAACGCGTACCGCAATGGCTAATTTTTCGTGCCTTCCTTTTGAATTGAACGCCGTCATTGCATATTAAGTCTTAGCAAGTTGTTAAACCGATATGCATAGTTGCGACATTCGAGGGTAAAATATAAATGCTTTTTTCAGTTACAAGGCGTCGTCCTCGGCGTCGCCGTCGTCATTGCTAAAACTCCCTATCTTGCGAGTAAAGCCCCGGTACGCGGACCGTATGACAGAACTATGGTGGCCCATATCTGCAAAAACAACAAACAATTCTTGAAACACAACCAGGAGCCATAATCGGGGACGGAGACCGTAAGCCTTGGGATCCGCGCGCACCTATGATATGGGACAATTTTTCTATTTTTAGAACAAATTGCGCCATCCTGACGTCATATATCCGCGCGGATCCACGCACATGTCGGGGGCTCTCGCGGGGATGTTGTCACGTTGCGTAATCAAGTGGTGAGAGTTGAGAGACCTTGAGAGATTATCTTGCGTATTCTTCACAGCGATGGCAGGGAATAAGGCAGGGAATACGAACCAGGGCGCTTATATGTAGTTTTATGCTCTGAGCTAACGGAAAAGGTGGGCTTTTCAGGGTCGAAAACACTTCAATCTCGCGCTGGGAATGAATAATAAGATCTACTCACGCTAGTTGTAAGCTTACACGTATGTTTTTGCGTTTGTTCTGATTTAAGAATATAGCAAGAAAACTCTCTACTCTGGTATCGAGTTAATTTGTGAGTTTCTCAGACAATGGTTAATCATAACCAAAACCTGTTTTGATGGTTTTTTATTGTTTCTGCTCGTTTGGTGAGTTTGCAAAAGTTTCTGAAAGGAAAGTCTGACGCGTACAAGTAGCTCATTTGCATAGTGCAGCTCGTGCACTTTCAAGTCCGAGTCGATGTTTTCAATTGTCAACAAATCTTGACAAAGATTTCTTTCTTTATCTTTTGCGCTGAGATGCTGCAACAAATTTCACGAACGCAAAAAAGGCTAGTAACATCATGTGGGGGAGTTCTTCAACATAAGCATGGTGAAGTTTCACACTGCGAAAATGAAAATAGACAAGGAGTTTTGATAACTCGATCAACAAAATCGAAATCGTTATTCGAAGTTGATTAAAGAAAGCGTCATCGTAACTTTGCTGATTATTTCTGCTTTATTCACATATTTTCAGCTCAGCTTTTAATATGTTCTCAAACATTTATCAATCTTAAACATATTTAAAAACTATAGAGTTATTGTTTGAGTTCGATGTACGCTTTCACACGAAAGTGCGGCGGAAGTACAATTTGCCATGTTTACTTGGACTGTAAAAAAACACGCATCGGCGGGCGCTCTCATTCATCGACAACAGAGAATTTACTGGATTTTTACACGAATAAAACTGAGCAGTATCTACGGACGTAAAGTTATTGGGCCTTGATGAAACATCAAGCGTTGCTTACAATTCAGGCGAAACTCAAACTGACCAAACTAGCAATTATTTTGTTTTACTTTTCAATCGCGATAGACTGGCAAATTCCTCGCAAGCGTGTGGCAAGAGAAGCTGGGAAACTATGAAGTCCTGAAGCTCTGCTATATCTAAATATATCCAGCTAGTTTTTTGCTGTGTAATGGAAAAGCTGTTAATCTTCAACGTATGTGAAATTTAAAGTGGAGTAATGTACAGCTCATGTAAAAGAAGCATCCGTCGGAACACAGCCTGGTCAGCGATATATATAAGCTTACAGCGGAACATACCTAAATTCGACACTGTCTTACTTCGCTCAAACTGGAGCAGCTTACGACGAAAATACTTAAGCAAAATTCCAACAGACGTAAACGCGTTGAGTTGTGGGCCAAAAACATGAAAAACTTCGGGAATTTTGTACGCCATTTCCCCCGCGCGACATCCGCAAAAATCCTCGCAGCATGTACGCGCGTGTGCCGCAGGTGATGGCGCAATTTGTTCTAAAAATAGAATTATTGTCCCATATTATGGGGACAACCCCAATACTAGAAATGGCGCGCGCTTACGGTCTCCGTCCCCGATTATGGCTCCTGACACAACACAATATTTTTGAAACACAAGTCAATATTTGTGAAACACAACACAAAATTATAGAAACACAACACAAAATTATTGAAAGACAACACAAAACTATTGAAACACAATTATCAATGCAGAATTGATGTGCTATTATACAACCGATAATCCTATCATTTAGTCAACCGCTGACTCGTTATGCGCCTAACTCAATCCCGCCATTTTTAAACTTGGAAAATGTTATTTTCCGATTTGTAGTGGTGAAGCGATTTCACTCCATCACTCCTTCACTTCCCGTTAGACATTTGAAACCCCGGAGGGGAACTCCCATATGAGAAGGTCAGGGATGCTCGTCTGAAAATTTGAATTTAACTCCTAAAGGAGACTAATATGGATGGGAGTTGTTCGAGCTTCATTGGACCCCTAAAAGCTGCCACTTAAAACGGAATAGGTTCGATTAGAAGCATATCACCTAGTCAAGGCGATAAGCTTCTTGTTCGATTACTAGCCACTGTTCAAGAAAGGATCCTGCACGCACTTGCAGACCCGACTCGCGTACTGGAGAGATCAGCGGAAATCAAGCCTAAAAACAGAAATTAAATGAGAGCGTTTCTTTTCATTATTATTTCTTTGAGTGCACCCTAAAGGTTACTTTGACAGTTAAAAATGGTGACGTTTCGTCGTCAACACCCTAAGTGAGACCAGAATCCTTGATTTGTACCCGAGACTACGAGCATCCCTGACCTTTTCATATAGGCGCTCCCCCCGGGTTTCGAGCATCCGCCGTTTAAGGCCGTTTTAAGGTCGCTTGCACCGTGTCAAGTTAGTTATTCTTTGAATTCCTGACGCAAACACTCAATATCTTATATTATCGCAGGAATGCATTACATTGAATAAATTTTCGCGCGAACGTTTTTGTAAATAAAAGCTACCTGTAATTATATCGATTGCCGAAAAAGAAGACATTGAAAGTCACAAAATTGATGAGCTGTATGTATTTTCGAATGATTCAAGCCGTGATTAAATGTTTTAGACGATCAATAGTCAAGAGAATTGAGGAGAATTCGAAGGACGTGTTCTGCTGTTTATTTATACGATATTGTAAACAAATACACGTAAATACGGACATGGCGAAATGAGGAACAAATAGTTGATAAAAACATGTAGAATTCGAAGAAACGACATTACACAAGGCTGGGGGTTCTGCAGTCTTTAAAGTGCCACTATGATGAAATTCTCGATATCCATGTTTTTACATTTTCGTACACAATAGGTCTTTCCTAGATATCTTGGCAAATTTCAGTTTATTACGAACATTAGAACTGGCTGTTTTTGGACCTTTATTTCCGAGAATTTACGGCCGCCATTAATTTTCCTTGTTCCAAGTCTTGGTTGAGAATTGGAGAAAATGACGTCATTTTCTCAAAAATACTGCACGGGTTACTGTTATAATAACAATTACCCGCAATTCGCATAAAGAATAACAAACACTTTGGTTCATATATTCGTGCAATTTTTTACAACAACAAGGAAAATTAATGGCGGCCGTAAATTCTCAGAAATAAAGGTCCAAAAAAGATGAGTTCTAATGTTCGCAATAGATTGAAATTTGCCAAGACATTTAGGAAAGACCTATTGTGTACGAAAAAGTCAAAACTTGGGTATCGAGAATTTCATCATAGTGGCACTTTAATATCGCCTTGAAAAGGGAAGGAAAAAAATAAGAAAAAGAAAAAGAAGTTATTTCAACAAGGGGTATTCGTATTTGGTCACCCATCCAAGTACTAACCCTGCCGAACAGAGCTTAACTTTGTTGAGCAGCCGAGACCTGGTACTGGCATGACAAAATTTAGATCAGTGTTTTAAAACAGCTCCACAGTTAACACAAATTAAAGCATTTCGCGAAAGCAAAATGGTCACGAAAAATGGCGGGAGTTTGTAAGGCGCATAACGTATCAGCGGTCGAGTAAGAATGGGTTTATGCGTTGTATAGTAGCACATCAGGAGCACATCAATTCTGCCTCAATTTTTTTGTCGCGTTTTGATAATTTTGTGTTGTGTTCAATAATTTTAATTTGTGTCGTGTTTCAATAATTTTGTGTCGTATTTCGATAATTGTTTTGTTGTGTTTCAATAATTTTTTGTTGTGTTTAAATCGATAATTTTTTGTTGTGTTTCGATAATTTGGTGTTGTGTTTCAATAATTTTTTGTTGTGTTTCGATAATTTTGTGTTGCGTTTCGATAATTTTGTGTTGTGTTTCACAGATATTGACTTGTGTTTCAAAAACATTGTGTTGCGTTTCAAGAATTGTTTATTGTGTTTGCAGATATGGGCCACCGTATAGAACTGACCTATCAAATAGTCTCACGGACTATGTAAGATCTGAAGGAGATAAAAAGAGCAAAGGAAAAACCCCTTTCTCTATTATGATGCCAGTGACGGTCAGTGAGTGACAGATAAATGACGTGACCTTGACTGACCGTTCGGTCTTTTCAAGTTGCCGACTGATTTTTATTTGAACACGACTGCAGGTCTTTTATTCGCAACAATCGTTATTTTGCTATGTTGCAAAGTTTTTCAGGAAACGTGTGTTCAAACCTCGGTACCAAATGTCCAAAGAAGATTTATAACTACACCACAAAAGAGGAATTTGCTGCGTTTCTAATGGTGAATAAGGTCCAAGTAATCCACATGACCGAATAATCAATGAGACTGATTAACATATTAAAAATAAACTACACTGGTTGTATAAAGAAATCTGTCAAACAAAGGAAAAATCCCCCATGCATGTTGTTAGCATGCAAATGTATTGATAAAACTAAGGAATGTGCAATGAAAGCAGTTTCTAAACTGGCAAAATTTCATACTGCGTATTTCTGTTTATGGTTTTAACTCTGGCTTGTACAGAAAACGTTATTTTCCCCTCTGGAATATTAGTATCAGACGACCATCGAACTCCAAACAAGCGCCGTAATTAAAGGAAACATTTTGAGGGAGAAACCTTTTCCGAGTTAAAGATCTTTAAATACAAGTGTTTTGACCGTAATGACAGTTGACTCATGCGAATGATTTACACACGTAAACAGCCCTTGTTAGATACATGTAGAGTTAGGAAATGAGGGTATTATTATCAAAACATGCCCGTACATTACTAGTAACGGGATCTGGAAAGCATAAAGTACTTCAAAATGCAGGCCAGCAGTTCACATTTGCCTCATTGAAGCAGCTCAGGGGTCGGTCGGGGATCAAGAATTCTACTTAACTTTATACGCTTGTTGGATAATGAGTTTATAAAAGCTTGTCACACAATAAACAAATTAAAGTCAACGCATTTTCTTTTACACAACACCTGTGTTTTAATTAAAGTTTTTTCGGGCGCAACCAAGCGCGCACGTAATTGACACTCGGCCACTTCCTTAAATCGCTGTTTTCTAAATCACTCAATCAAGGCTGTTAATTCCAGCTTCAATTTTGTTATTTCAATACGGAATCCGATGCGAGTTTCCAAATACAAACAGAGAAACATTAATTAAATTATATTTCCAGTGTAAAACACCTTTTTCTCGCGGCTGTCAATGGCCTATTGTTTCAAAACGCGATTACTTATTTTAAAATCTTAATTAATTTTCGCCTTTTGTCGCTGAGTAGACCTGCGTAAGCAAAAACTAAATATAGACGTGTGTAAGGGGTAAAAATATGTAACTAGAAAGCTTATGCTTTCCAGTGAAGCGTACGTTAGACGCGATTTTGGCACGGAAAGCAACTGAAGCAAGTCTGAAAGCAAGTTATGGCTTTTTACAGCGAGAGCGATGTCTTACAAAGACTTTTCACCGGAAAGTTTCTATTAATTTACAGTCTGTGCGTGGCTGTATATGCGGGTAAGTTTATTTGCGAAAGTAACCGTGATTTTTCCATATTTATGGCTGCCGCTCCGATTAAATCAAACGTTTCATGGTTAAAAATTCAGCGGCACGTACAAATACAAGTACTAAGGTTGAAATATCTTGCCATATCATCGATCTAGCGAAACTGTGATACGTCCGAAATTGATTACAGACTGCCGGGTCAATGAACAGCCGAAAACTTCAAATATTTGATTGTGCCAGTCTGACTAGAGACAATTGAAGCCGAAACCTCAGGAATATAGAACCTAGATTCGCTTCGAGCTTCGATAACACTATTTTTGCCGCGTATATAAACTAGAAATGTAGGCGTCTCGGATGTAAATATCGTCTCTGACACGTATTGACTGTTGCAATGTACAGAACGACAAAATTTATGCTGTGTTGTCAAATGTGAGAAAATTACGTTAGGGACAGTTCATTTTTTATGAGGGAGGGGGGGGCTGGTGGGATTTGGGAAGCACCATTTAAAAATCGCATGACCCCCCCTCAGCTTACCAATTTTTTCACATGGCCCCCCCTTATAGCGGTAATTTTTTGGGATGACCCCCCCCCAAAAAAAAAATTGAACAAACAATATTTAGATTTCAACTTTTTTAATATTTCTCTATTATGCCCCTGCTTCACGTTATTGTGCTCACTATGAAGACAATATTTACAATCTCTATACGACAGAGAGCTGTTGTTTAAAAAACAAATCAAAAGAAAGAGAAGTCAATTTCGGATCTCCTAGTTATGGCTCGCCCTGAGCGTGTGGCATTTGGCCTCTCATTGGCATCTTCCTCATCTGAATTGATGAATGCAAGAATGACGTCACTTGAGTCATCTTCTCCCCCAGAGTCAATGGCATCACTGTCATACTCATCATTGTCACTTTCATCCGTTTCACTGCTGTCAACACTTGCCCTGTTGTCATTTTGTGTCAATGTCTTGGCATTTCTCAGTGTTGGTTGGCCAGCTCTGAGAGGACTCTTCTGCTGCAAGCATGAATGTCTTACAATTGCCTTTACTTTCTCACTCTTGCTGCTTTTCAAATGCTGCTTCAGCCCGTGGTGGTTTGAGTACTTGTTTAGTTCTGGAACACGTAGCTTTTTAAGCTTGGTTAGATCTTCGCACAACTCAGTCCAAGGATAATCCTCCTCCCTACTTAACTTTGCCTTTCCTTCTGCTCTCTTTTTCCTTTTAAATTCCAGCACTTCAAGATGCTGAAGATAATCCACCACAAACTTCGATTTGACAATAAACTTATCTGCAAATAGAGCAACGCTCTCTGGGTCAGATAAAACCAGCCTGCCACTTCCATGCTCTTTCTTCTTTATATTGTTAATCCAATCGGGGAAAGAGCGCATTACTACATGAGCATCACGAAAGAGGCTCATTCCAAAATGCGCAATAATGGCGAAAGCGACGAGTCGTTTAAGAAAAGGTTTACAGCTGAACGATCCAGGCAGTTTGACATCTTACAAGCAAAAGAAGCAATTTTTCTAGGTGCGGATGGCTGTTCAGAAAGGGCGAGTGAGTTTTCCATGCAAGGGTACCAGTTGAAGCCCAGTGATGGAAGAAAACTGAACTTCTCCATCAAAGAGCACAGAGCAATGGTGGAAAAGTTGAATGTTATATTGAAAGATGTAAAGGAACACGATTCCACACTCTTTCAGTCCAATGGGCTTGCTTTAAAGCAGGGCGAAGAATTTGCCCACAGTTTTAATGTAAAACAGATCAAATGAACAGAAGCTAAGTTGACGAAGGTCACGCAGGACATGGAAGCACTAGAAAATAAGAAGAGCAATTATAACAACATATTCAAAGGCATACTCAAACAGCACATCAACAAAAGGAGAAGGAAAAAAGAAAACCGCAGAAAGTCAAATGAAAGAAAGAGGAAGCGGACTGAAAACAACGTCCAACGAGTTTATGGAATCTGTGTTGGAAACCCGCTAGGAAATGATCTTCCACAATGCCTTGTGTACCCTCCTAGAACGGCCGTCCCGGAAGAGTGTCTTAAAGTTGAGGATGTTGCCACGTCGATGTTTAGAAGAGATGGGCCATACATCGCACAGCTCTTGGAAGGGAATTATTTCACCAATGCTGCAAGAAGCAGAATCACCCCCAACCTTGAGCGGGAAGTCAGAGATTATGTTTACACCTTCATGTACCCTGAAGAGTACACTCTGACGGAAAGCATTGCTGCTTCTTGCAGCATTGGTGAAAGAGACTCCCATAGCAGCACAAGCGGCGACGAAGAACTCGACGACAGCGGAGATGAAGATGAGTGCCAGTGAAAGTTGCATTCGAAAATAACAGTGTTAAATACTTCTTTTCAGTAGCTACAAATGCTTTTTGTCGCCAAACGTTTTTTTAAAGCAGAAGGAAAGTTTGTAATAAATTTGTATCCTGCCTTCTATGTTTATTCTATAGCAATTTTTTTGATATTCAAACATTATGCCATTTTAAAGTTTTACTAAAATATTTCACGTGACCCCCCCTTTTTCCCTTATTTTTTTGGGATGGCCCCCCCTCGAAAGCCATTTTTTTCCGCATGGCCCCCCCCCAAATCCCACCAGCCCCCCCTACCTTATAAAAAATGAACGGTCCCTTATTAATAAATATGGGAAATTACATAAACGTCGCCGGTTATACAGAACCGCTTTCTTGGCTTGGTAATTCTGTCTGTACAGTAAAGGACCCGAAATTTCGCCGATGATCATCGGCAAAGTATTCTGATTAATAAAGGACCCGAAATCTCGTCGAATTTCTATTTTTGCCGGCATTGCAACAAGTTTGTTAAAATGCATATTTGTCTGACATGCCCCAGTTGCTAATCGTTATATCCCCGAGATACACGGCATAAATTCGGTCGGTGTCTTACAGTATAAACACCTCGAGCTTGACTAATACTGGACATATCTGTTAATTTGGAAGGATATCACAGAAATATTTGGACGTTTTATCATTAAGTGAAATCGTTTCTCACTCATTAGGTGTTCTAGCTGACAGTCAGCGAACAGAATGCCCTGACGAGCAGATCGCACTGGAATGTCCCAACTTGGAATCGGTCCTCCAAAATGGAACTTTTCTGGAGCTTCAATGGAGGGTCACTGACCCTGAACATCTCAAGAAGCAATATGTTGGCTACTGCAACAAAAGCTTGCAGTGTACCAGATACAGAAACATAGAAAGTTTCCATCAAAGAATCAAAGTAAGCAATCCTGTTCGTGGAACGCTTCCTGTGAAACAGATGAAGCTGGACGATCGACTTGTCTACATTTGTGCCATAGAACGCAGCGGAAACAAAGGCCCCATTGCTTACAAAATAATCGTGACTTCTTCAAAGCGTTGTAAGTGGAAATTATAGCTGGACTGATTGATTATAATTCAGTGAAAAAATTGCTTGTGAATTCAGTTGCGCCTTTCTTTATAAATGAGGAGATTAATTCATAAAGGGTTTATACAGCGACGGCTTGGCTACAGCGTGTACAATGTCGGAAGTTTTTTTAACGTGAAGAGTTAGTTGTTAAAAGCAGTTCTCCCTTGATAGAAAACCTTTATAGTTAAATTTTTGACTTTAATGATTAAAGGTTGATTTGATGGTCAACTACAAAACTTCAATGAATAAATAGTGGAAAAAGATGGCAGCAATTCTAGAATTATCAAGCAGGAAATTGGACTAAAATCATGCATTTAGCAACCTGTTTGACTTGTTTAAAAGTGAAAAGTTTTAAAGGTAAATTTACCACTGAGAAAGAAATGAGAAGAATAAAGATGGTAGATCTCCGAACATGACACTGGACGACAAAGTGCAGAGTAGTTAGAGTCGTCCAGCTATGAATGGGAACATCGTGCAATTTAATTTTATTTACTTCACTTTTATTTTATTGTTACGAATTGTGACAATGTTAATTTTCTCCCTATTTTATTTTAGGTCTGTCCTCCACAGCTGGGCAAAACCTTGATCTGGGTCAAATATTTCACGGCATGTTTACTAAGAAAAAAGTGGAAGATATTGAGTGGTACAGAATCGCACAAGATGGAACGAAAGTGAAAATAGCCTACTGCAGACCTTCCTCGCCATGCACCTTGGTGGAAAATTGCATCAGCTCCTGTCCAGAGTACCTGACAAGGCTGAAGACAGAAAAGCTGTCAATCATTCTGTCCAATGTCACACAGGCTGACCGCGGATTGGAGTTTCAATGCCAAATACACCCTACGATTATGACTAAAGGACCTCGAGTTTACATGATCAAGATTAAAGAAGTCTTGCCTCGAGAAGGTCAGTGTGATTCACGTGAATTACGCTTCTGTTCTTTGTGAGTGACAGCTTAAGCAGCGTCCACACTACGCCGGAAAAATTATAAAACGCGTATTTCTACGGTTAGGCCTGTCGTCCACATTAATCCGGCACGAAAACGGAGCTAGCGGCTTTTCGAAAACGCTCTTCAAACCGGAGGAATTTGAAAATGGCGGTTTTTCGTTTTCATGTAATGTGGACGGAAAATATTTTGATAACGGAGCTTTTCGAAACCGATGGCGTCACGATAATCATGTGATTTTCCTTCCCGAGTTTTCCTAAAACACAAATCCAAAATGACCGGTGACTGTTGCGTTTTTAAATTCCACCGGCTTAGTGTGGACAGAAAACATTTGATGCGTCAGAGAGAAAGCTCCGTTTTTCAAATTCCTCTGCCGTAGTGTGAACGGAAAACATTTGATGTGTTTTGAGAGAGAAAGCTCCGTTTTTAAATTCCTCTGGCGTAGTGTGCACGGGGCCTTAGTTAGGCAAGGAAAAGGGGTAAATACATTTAAGGTGGAATTCCACCCGTTACAGCGATTTTTGTTGTAGCGGTAGAACGCGAATCGCGAGTGTCGCCGTTCATGATTGATCATCGCTTAGAAATCGTGAACGCTTAAACAAGCTTGACGCTTGAAGTTATATGCCATGTCTGATTTTGACCATTAAACCAACTATTACATTCTTTGTTTTGCGGCTGTAGATGATGTCAACCGAACAACTGTCACAACCAGGGCAACGGCAACATCTGCCGCGGACACGACAGGATCGACTGGAAACAACCCAGGACCTTACAGTATACAGAACAGCTGGTTGATAGCATTCAGTGTCGTGATTAGCTTAGTGATGGCGCCGTGCGGAATCTCTTAGACTTTTCCTGTTTCCAGGATATTGTCTCGGCGATATCGTAAGGTTGCCTCTTCCCATTTCCACGCGGTCAGTTCGTTTTGAGTCATGTGACAGACGGACTGTTCGCAAGGGTGACGTTACCGAAACCAATAAGGAAGCGCGCGAAGTCTAAAAATAGAATGCAAATTATTGGAACCACGCGAGAGTCAGACAACATAGGCGTTTTCTGAGAGAAACAGGAGGAAAATGAACACCAAATTTTTGTTTTAAAAATTGTTCTAGGAACACTTGCTTACACGCTTGAAAAAGCGTCAAATCTTCCACAATTCCGTTTTGTTTGTCTGAGTTATGACGTCACTCGCGCGCTTCGCTATTCGCCGTGAAGGCCTTGGAAAGCGCAGAACTGAAACTAGCTTAATCCTAGCCTTACTGAGTTCTTGACCAGAGCCTCGACCCTCGATAGTTTTGTATGCTTGATGTGATGTGCAAGTCTTTATGTTCTGGGAGAAGCAATGACATTACAACAGAGCATAACTCAATAATCTTTCTTTATTCAAGAAAAAAGTAGTTTAAATATTTTTTTCACCTCCTTTTTCAATAATTTAGATTTGCGATAAATAATGCATAATATTCAAGTCTTTTTCCTCAATGTAGCTTATGTAAGATTCTCTAAAAATAGTCTGCAATAAGAATGATGTAAGCGTTGTAATCGCATGCGTTATACAGATAATCCTGCAAATAATTGTGAAACATGACATATGAAAGCATCATAATATGTATAAAAAATAATTTATGTATACAAAATTTAATTTGTACAATTGCTGATGAACCTTTAAATTAGCGAATTTTGACTTGTTAGCTTTTCTTTAAAGAAACCATAACAAGTCAATATTTTTTTTTAACTCAACTCAACTTTGTAATGTACTGTATCATTAAATGATGGCGTGTTATGTCTTGAACGGAGTAATTCCGTGTGAATGTAAAGATATATTTATCCACAATAAAAGTAAAGGAAACTATTATACCCTGTTTCGTTTTCTCATAACTCTTATCCTCTCTTTTGACACTCGTTAACGTTGAGGTTACATAGTAATTGATCGTAAGCTGTCTTTAGAGAAAAGTGCCTTTTTCGCCAAAATACACCCAAGAGGTCATCATTGTTTAGAAAAAAAACCTGTTGAATCAGACACTGGAATTGTGGAAAAAGGCACCGGGAAGTTTTAAGTTTTAAGTTCTTGCGTCAGATCGTTGCTACGGCAACATGACGTATCCTAGCAACGTCATGTTGAAGGGAAAACTGTCGGAACTTCGATTTTCAAACTTGAATCAGGCACATTGCTGTTGTTTCTACAAAGCCTTTGCAAGTAAAGAAACGCTACTTAGTAGTGATGCAAAAAACGCTATTTCGTTTTTCTCTTTCGTTTTACAACTAGAAATAAAAATCGACATTTGTTCGAGGACAATAAAAAATACAGAACCTTTTTGTAGGGTTAAAAATCGATAAAAGGAGAATGTGTATGTTTAGTAGGCTAAGACAAAAAGATTCCCATACTTTGTTTCCCTACAACTGAACGACCATGCAGTTGACGTTTAGTTACACCAACTCGGGATGTGGACTTTGTCGCACCGAGAACAAGTAAAAATAAAAGCTATTCAGTTGTTTTTTATAAGAAAACCAAGTCTTTCCAGAAGATAACAATAGCGCTAGCTCAGCTTAAAGTGATCAAAGTTCATCCCCTTATGGATGTAAATATTTGTCAGATTGTACGGGTCTCTCTGTTTTAACTCAAACACGCCATTTTTATGCAATGCTGAAAAGAGAAAGCACAGGGCTGTCAGCAAGATACACTCTAAGCTTTATCACTAGTGTAAGAGCGGCTTTCAACTGACTGTCGTTAAACCAAAACTAAAGCGATAGAAAAAAAAAAATTACATTTTTCACTGTCTGCGTGCAATGTGCATTACTTTTTTATCTCCACGGTTGACCTTGTCATGTCAAAATTTGACCGTCCAAATTAAGTTGTTCGCCCCGCAAATAATGTCGGATCCACGGATACTAAGACAAAACGCGTTTATTCTAACAGGGAACAATTTGAATACGATGAAACTTTTATTTCCACAGTTAAGTTGTAAAAATGAAAGAGAGAAAGATATCCTTTGTTAAGACTTATGATCAATGCACGTTAATAACAGCATTCTCTCAGATAGAGCTCAAATACAAGGAAATAATGAAATAGCAAAGAAACTGAAAGTTATTTTCCCAAAAGACTGAAAATACGTTTGCCAGATTCCCTGAGTGCCGTAGGTTGGTTCTAGAATACAGGGGGAAAATACCCAGTTCGTGTCGTCGCCGAATCGAAATAATTTTTTTATGGATTTAAAAGAGCTTTCCTGGAGTGTGACGCTCAGTCCAGCTGCCTTTCTACGTTGTGAAGACTGATTTAAAGATGGATACAGTTCGCAAAACGTCTCAAAGAACACTCACAGTTTCCGCTTTTCTCGTCTTTTTATGTGGTAGGTGTTTCCAAGTTTTGTCCTTACATTTCCTTACCCTAGCAGCATGTTTTTCAGAAGAATACAATTTTGTACTTGCTTCTACAGGCAGGGAAATTCAATCAATTTAGAGTAACGAAAGTTTGGTTTAAATACCTGTTTGGATGTTCAAATACCTGTAAAACGTAATACCGTAGCGCATAGCTGATAAGTAGAAACATTCGTAGTTTTTAATGGCTATAGGGTCTAATAGGTTGAGAGGGCGGTATTTAAAGTGAAACATCTGCCGTGGAGGAAATGAATCCTGTCATAGAATGTCAGTAACCATCGATCTGTCGGGCGCTGAAGGTGGGAGCTTGACAAAATGCTTTACTTCCCTTTGCATTACATGTGAATAGTCAGTATTTGCTGCATTATTCCTATTGATACTGCCATAAGTCTCAAGTACACAAAGATGACCGATTAATCGATGAAAGGGTTTGTATAGAGTACCTAAATTACATCAGTAAAAAGTAAATTTTACTGATTGTGTAAAGAAACTTGTCAAACAAAGGGAAAAAGCCGGATACAGTTTGTTTGTTCAGGAGGCATAAAAAGTGTATTGATAAAACGAAGGAATGTGCAATGAAAGCAGTTTCTGCAAAGTCTAATATTACATATTTCTGTTTATAATTATGATTTAGACTCTGGCTTGTACAAAAAAAAGGCTATTTTCCCTTTTGGAATATTAGTTTCGGACAACCATCCAACTTCTAACAAGTGACGCGGAAACATAACGGAAAAAATTGATGAAAAAATCTTTTCCGCGTTGAAGATCTTTAAAGGCTGGTCTCTGATTGTTCTGTCTGCATTGACACTTGACTCGCGTGAATGGTTTAGACAGCCCTTGTTAAGATACATGTAGAATAAGGAAATGAATGTATTAGTATCAAAACATCCCCGTGCATTACTCGTAACAGGACCTGGAAGCATAAAGTAGTTCAAAATGCCGGCCAACAGTTCACATTTCCTCATTGAAGCAGCTCTTAGGTCGGTCGGAGATCAAGAATTCTACTTAACTTTATACACTTGTTGGATAAAATGTGTTTATAAAATATTGAAAACTATTTTGACACTGATCTAAAAAAATTATAATACAATTGATCTATGAAAACTTTGTTGAAAACTAAATTTTCGGCAACCTTCTGTTGCCGGCTTCGCCAGAGTTTGTCATAAGATGTTCATCTCATCTTGCTATGGGTAGACATTTCGAGTGAAACCGCGGCCCGAGCCGCAGGAAGCGGGACGTATGATACATAAATACATACATAAATACATCCATACAAACTTTATTGAATACCAGGAAAGATTTCAAACCGGAATATTTACTCGAATAAAAAGCTCCCATAGAGAGCAAGGGAAAAACCCCCTTTCTCCATTATGATGCCAGTGACGGCCAGTAAGTGACAGATGAATGAAGTGACCTTGGCTGACCGTTCGGTCTTACCAAGTTATTTGGATACGACTGAATGTCTGTCATTCGCAACAATCGTTATTTTTGCTAAGTTGCAGAGCAGTTTTTCAGGACAAGTATATCAAAATCTCGGTACCAAATGTCCAAAGAAGATATATAGCAACCCACAAAAGAGGAATCTTTCTCTGATAAAACAATTACTCGCTTAGAAATATTGCTTTCGGCAAGAGTTAAAACTGAACTCTCCGTAGCTTTCTCGGTGTCTGATCCAAAGCTGTATGTGAGTTATTTGCCGCCGATCAATATATCAGTTTTATTTGCACAAACAATCCTGTCATAAAACAAGGGAGAAACTTATCATACAATTAATAATTGAACTTTCGTTAACCTGCTGTTATACTCAACAAAGTGTTTTCGAGCGCAGCCAAGCGCGCACTAGGCATGTCACTCAAAAAATACGTGCAAAATATTCTCCCACTTCTGTTTTTCTCTTTTTACTAAATGACTTAATCAAGGCTATTATCTCCAGCTTCAATTTTGTTATTTCAATACGAAATCCGGTGCAAGTCTCCAAATACAAACAGAGAAACATTATTTAAATGATATTTGCTCTGCAAAACACCTTTTTCTCCCGGCTATCAGTGACCTATTGTTTCAAAACTCGATTACTTATTTTCAAAATCATCTTAATCAATTTTCTTCGTTATCGCTGAGTAGACCTGAGTAAGCAATAACTAAATATAGACGTGTGCAAAGAGCAAAAAAATGTAACAACGAAGGCTAACAATAAAGCCACGTGTGCTTTCCAGTGAATCATACGTTAGACGCGAATTTTTGGTACGGAAAGCAAGTTTGAAAGCAAGTTATGGCTTTTTATAGCGAGAGCGATGTCTTACAAAGACTTTTCACTGGACAGTTTCTATTAATTTACAGTCTGTGCGTGGCTGTGTATGCGGGTAAGTTCATTTGTGAACGTAACCGTGATCTTTTTTTCATATTAATGTCTGCCGTTCCGAATAAATCAGACGTTTCATGGTTAAAAATTCAGCGGCACGTACAAATACAAGCATTAAAGTTAGAATATCTTGCCATATCACCGATGCTAGCAAAACTGTGATACGTTCGAAATCGACTATAATGTGCCGGGTCAATAAACAGCAGAAAACTTCAAATATTTGATTGTGCCAGTCTGTCTCTGACTGGAGACAATTGAAGCCGAAACCTCAGGAATATAAAACCTAGATTCGCTTCGAGCTTCGATAAGACTATTTTGGTCGCGTATATACACTAGCTCGGATGTAAATATCGTCTCTGACACGTATTGACTGTTGCAATATACAGAGCGACAAAATTTACGCTGTGTTGTCAATTTGTGAAAATTACGTCATTGATAAATTTGGGAAACTACCTAAACGTTGTTATGCAGAACTGCTTTCTCCGCGAGGTAATTCTGTCTGTATAGTAAAGGACCCGAAATCTCGCCGATATCATCGGCAAAGTATTCTGATTAATAAAGGACCCGAAATCTCGCCGAATTTCTATTTTTGCAGGCATTTCGACGAGTTTGTTAAAAAGCATATTTGTCTGACATGCCCCAGTTGCTAATCGTTATATCCCCGAGATACGCGGCATAAATCGACGAACAAAATTCGGTCGGTGTCTTACAGTATAAACACACCGAGCTTGACTAATACTGGACATATCTGTTAATTTCGAAGGATATCACTGAAATATTTGGACGTTTTATCATTAAGTGAAATCGTTTCTCTCTCGTCAGGTGTTCTAGCTGACAGTCAGCGAACAGAATGCCCTGACGAGCAGATCGCACTGGAATGTCCCGACCTGCAATCGGTCCTCCAAAATGGAACTTTTCTGGAGCTTCAATGGAGGGTCACTGACCCCGAAGATCTCAAGAAGGAAAATGTTGGCTACTGCAACAAAGGCTTGCAGTGTACCAGATACAGAAACATAGAAAGTTTTGATCAAAGAATCAAAGTAAGCAATCCTGTTCATGGAACGCTTCTTGTGAAACAGATGAAGCTGGACGATCGACTTATCTACACTTGTGCCATAGAACGCAGCGGAAACAAAGGCCCCATTGCTCACAAAATAATCGTGACTTCTTCAAAGCGTTGTAAGTAGAAATCATAGCTGGACTGATTGATTATAATTCAGTGAAAAAATTGCTTGTGAATTCAGTTGCGCCTTTCTTTAATGAGGAGATTAATTCATAAAAGGTTTATACAGCGACGGCTTGGCTACAGTGTGTACAATGTCGGAAGTTTTTTTAACGTGAAGAGTTAGTTGTTAAAAGCAGTTCTCCCTTGATAGAAAACCTTTATAGTTAAATTTTTGACTTTAATGATTAAAGGTTGATTTGATGGTCAACTACAAAACTTCAATGAATAGATGGTGGAAAAAGATGGCACCAATTCTAGAATTATCCAGCAGGAAATTGGACTAAAATCATGCATTTAGCAACCTGTTTGACTTCAGTTGTTTAAAAGCGAAAAGTTTTAAAGGTAAATTTACCACTGAGAAAGAAATGAGATAAATAAAGATAGTAGATCTCCGAACATGACACTGGACAACAAAGTGCAGAGTAGTTAGAGTCGTCTAGCTACGAATGGGAACATCGTGCAATTTAATTTTATTTACTTCAGTTTTATTTTATCGTTACGAATTGTGATAATGTTAATTTTCTCCCTATTTCATTTTAGGTCTGTCCTCCACAGCTGGGCAAAACCTTGACCTGGGTCAAACATTTCACAGCATGTTTTCTGAGGAAAAAGTGGAAGATATTGAGTGGTACAGAATCGCACAAGATGGAACGAAAGTGAAAATAGCTTACTGTAGCCCGTCCTCGCCATGCAGCTTGGTGGAAAATTGCATCAGCTCCTGTCCAGAGTACCTAACAAGGCTGAAGACAGACGAGCTGTCAATCATTCTGTCCAATGTCACACAGGCTGACCGCGGATTGGAGTTTCAATGCCAAATACACCCTAAGATTATGACCAAAGGACCTCGAGTTTTCATGATCAGGATTAAAGATGTCTTGCCTCGAGAAGGTCAGTGTGATTCACGTGAATTACGCTTCTGTTCTTTGTGAGTGACAGCTTAAGCAGCGTCCACACTACACCGGAAAAAATACAAAAACGCATATTTCTACGGTTAGGCCTGCCATCCACACTAATCCGTCACGAAAACGGAGCTAGCGGCTTTTCAAAAACGCGCTTCAAACCGGAGAAGTTTGAAAACGCCGGCTTTTCGTTTTCATGTAATGTGGACGGAATATATTTTGAAAACAGAGCTTTTCGAAACCGATGGCGTCACGATAATCATGTGATTTTCCTTCCCGAGTTTTCCCAAAACACAAATCCAAAATGACCGGTGATTGTTGCGTTTTTAAATTCCTCCGGCGTAGTGTGGACGGAAAACATTTGATGCGTTTTCAGAGAGAAAGCTCCCTTTTTAAGTTCCTCCGGCGTAGTGTGGACCCGGGGGGAGGCACCGCCATATATGGGCTATATAGGTATGTGCCGCTGTGAAGGGTATGGTTTTCAAGCAGTTTACTCTAGGATAGGGTATATAAATCAGAGCGTTTGGGTCTAGAATAGGGTATAATTTTTCACAAAACTGACTAGTTGATCGAAGATTTTATCTAGACTAAGGAAACCAGGAATTGCCACTCAAAAATATAAAAAAATCAAATCGCCAAGTTTAAATTTATGCAAATCAACCTCAACAGTGTCGATAGATTGGGGGATTTGGGGAAATTACTCTAGTATAGGGTAGCAAAATTCAGCTGAACTAGCTCTGATATGGGCTAATGGTTCCAGGGTCCCAGCGGCACCCAAAGTACACCCCGCGGGAGTGTGGACAGAAAACATTTGATGTGTCAGAGAGAAAGCTCCGTTTTTAAATTCCTCTGGCGTAGTGTGCACGGGGCCTTAGTTAGGCAAGGAAAAGGGGTAAATACATTTAACGTAGAATTCCACCCGTGACCGCGATTTTTGTTTTAGCGGTAGAACGCGAATCGCGAGTGTCGCCGTTCATGATTGATCATCGCTTGACGCTTGAAGTTATATGCAATGTCTGATTTTGACCATTAAACCAACTATTACATTCTTTGTTTTGCGGCTGTAGATGATGTCAACCGAACAACTGTCACAACCAGGGCAACGGCAACATCTGCCGCGGACACGACAGGATCGACTGGAAACAACCCAGGACCTTACAGTATACAGAACAGCTGGTTGATAGCATTCAGTGTCGTGATTAGCTTAGTGATGGCGCCGTACGGAATCTCTTAAACTTTTCCTGTTTCCAGGATATTGTCTCGGCGATATCGTAAGGTTGCCTCTCCCCATTTCCACGTGGTCAGTTCGTTTCGAGTCATGTGACAGAGGGACTGTTCGCAAGGGTGACGTTACCGAAACCAATAAGGAAGCGCGCGAAGTCTAAAAATAGAATGCAAATTATTGGAACCACGCGAGAGTCAGACAACATAGGCGTTTTCTGAGAGAAACAGGAGGAAAATGAACACCAAATTTTTGTTTTAAAAATTGTTCTAGGAACACTTGCTTACACGCTTGAAGAGGCGTCAAATTTGCCACAATTCCGTTTTGTTTGTCGGAGTTATGACGTCACTCGCGCGCTTCGCTATTCGCCGTGAAGGCCTTGGAAAGCGCAGAACTGAAACTAGCTTAATCCTAGCCTTACTGAGTTCTTGAACAGAGCCTCGACCCTTGATAGTTTTGTATGTTTGATGTGATGTGCAAGTCTTTATGTTCTGGGAGACGCAATAACAATACAACACAGCATAACTCAAATCTTTCTTTATTCAAGAAAAAAGTAGTTTAAATATTTTTTTTCACCTCCTTTTTCAATAATTTAGATTTGCGATAAATAATGCATAATATTCAAGTCTTTTTCCTCAATGTAGCTTATGTAAGATTCTCTAAAAGTAGTCTGCAATAAGAATGATGTAAGCGTTGTAATCGCATGCATTATACAGATAATCCTGCAAATTGTGAAACATGACATATGAAAGCACCATAATATGTATAAAAAATAATTTGTGCATACAAAATTTACTTTGTACAATTGCTGATGAAACTTTAAATTAGCGAATTTTGACTTGATAGCTTTTTCTTAAAGAAGCCATAACAAGTCAATAATTTTTTTTTTTTAACTTAACTCAACTTTGTAATGTACAAGATCATTAAATGATGGAATTCCATGTGAATGTAAAGATATATTTATCCACAATACAAGTAAAAGAAACTATTACACTCTGTTTCGTTATCTCATAATTCTTATCCTCTTTTTAAACCTTCGTTAACGTGGAATTGTAGTTAGAAAGCTCTGATTTTACATAGTAAGTGATCGTAGTCTGTCTTTAGAGAAAGTGCCTTTTTCGTCCAAAATACACCCAGGAGGTCATCATTGAATTGTTTAGAAAAACCTGTCGAATCAGGTACTAGAATTGTGGAAAAAGGCACCGGGAAGTTTTAAGTAGCTATCTTACGTCAGATCGTCAAGTTTCTACGGCAGCATGACGTATCCTAAGAACGTCATGTTGAAGGGAAAACTTTCAGAGCTTCGATTTTCAAAATCGAATCAGGCACATTTCTATTGTTTCTACAAAGCTTTGCGAGTAAAGAAACGCTACTTATTATTGGTGCAAAAAAAAAATGCTATCTCGTTTTTCTCTTTCGTTTTACAACTAGAAATAAAAACCGACATTTCTTCGAGGGCAATAAAAAATACAGACCCTTTTGGTAGGGCTTAAAAATAGATAAAAATAGAATGTGTATGTCTAGTAGGCTAAGGCAAAAAGATTACCTAACTTTATTTCCAGACAACTGAGCAACCATACAGTTGACGTTTAGTTACACCAACTCTAGTCTGAATTTCAGCCGTCTCTTCCCTTTACAGCGCCCCCCTCGGGGTAGAGGGAAGAGACGGCTGAAATTCAGACTACACCAACTCGGGATATGGACTTTGTCGCACCGAGAACAAGTAAAAATAAAAGCTATTCAGTTGTTTTTGAAAAGAAGACCAAGTCTTTCCAGAGGATAACATTAAGGTTAGCCCAGCTTGGAGCGATCAAAAGTTCATCCCCTTATGGATGTAAATATTTGTCAGATTGTACGGGTCTCTCTGTTTTAACTCAAACACGCCATTTTTATGCAATGCTGAAAAGAGAAAGCACAGGGCTGTCAGCAAGATACACTCTAAGCTTTATCACTAGTGTAAGAGCGGCTTTCAATTAAGTGCAGTAAAACCAAAACTAAAGCGATAGTGCAGTGCTTTCAACTCAGTGTAGTAAAACCAAAACCAAAGTAATCACTCTAGCCAATCAAAAACAACACAGACAATACAGTGAACCAATCAAAACTGGAGGTCATTACATGTGGCTGACGCAAAGCGCAATTGGTTTTGGTTTTACTTCTGATTGGATGAAAAAGTGGCGTGAGTATTTTTTAGCCAATCGTGTAGCGTAGTTGATGCAAAACCATGTACTTTTCGACACTCAATTGAAAACCTCGCTAATAAGGCGATTTTCAATAGAATGTCGAAAGCAATGAAGTAATTACTTGGTTGTGGTTTTGGTTTTACTACGGTTTGTTTGGCTGAGTAGTCTAATCGGTAAGTAATTGGTTTGGTTTCGATTTTACGGTACTCAAATGAAAACCGCCCTACTGGCGAGCTTCTTTGAACCAATCACAGCGCGGCGATTAGAAAACTAAAGCAATTCCAAATTGCTTTCGACCGTCAACTGAAAACCGCTCTATCAAGAAGCTTCAAGTAGTCTAATTTTTTTTAGATTCGTCTTTTAGTTTTTTAATGAGTAATGCAATCAGGCAAACATGAGAGCCCAGGGGTGTATGTGGAGGGCGGGGGGTACTCCTATATAAGCGACATGGGTATGTGCCGCTGTGAAGGGTATGGTTTTCAGGTAGTTTAGTCTGGGATTGGGTATAGGAACTAGAGAGTTTTGGTCTAGAATGGAATATAATTTACCGGGAAAGTGGCCAGTGTACAAATAATTTAGTCTAGAGCAGGGTTCTTTACCCGGGGTTCTATAATAGTAACTGAAACTCGGAAGCGATTTTGTAAGATATTGGTTTAGTTAGCGTATGTTGGACTATGATAGTGATATTTTATGCATGGAAAATAGCTAGTCTGGGATAGGGTAGGGATTTTGGTGCCTAGTCTAGAAAAGGGTTGCAAAATTAAGCTGATCATGGTCTAGTATAGGGTAAGGGTTTCAGTGGCCCAGCGACACACCCCCGCCCGAAGATTTACAGAGTACATTGGGGCCGGGGGGAGGGGACAGGAGAGACTTGTTTTATTAATAATGATACTCACAGAGAAGGTGATAGAAAACTTTCGCTGCAGATTTGCGTGCTGTCGATTGTGGAGGACACAAGTTTCTAAACACGACAGGTTCGTGACTGTCTCCCATAGCTTTAGTAACCAACCTAGCGGAATTAAAGCCATCACAAAGCTGATTAAGAAAGAGAACACGACAATTCCGGCTGCATGAGAAAGTAATGAAAACAGCAGTAGCGACAGACTGTTTTCGCCGGGCTTTCCATTTCTAAAGGCGCTGTTTTACAAGGCGATATGTTTCAACGAACTTTCCTGTAAGATGCTGCAAGCGATGCACGGGCTGTTTCACTATGCGGCACGTTTCAAAATGTGTTTGCAGGTGTTACGAAACGTAGAGCCAGCTGATTCTACTTTTCGAAACCACTGCGATAACGTCAAGGTTGTAAAACATATTCATCTGTCGGTGTGTTGCACCAGGCATTTCAGTGGACAAACTTTTGTCGCAAGAAAAGACGACACGAATTGCACGAAACATGAGCTAGTCCCGCAGCACCAAGTTCCCGGTATGTACGTTGATCAGGCGGACTCCCGCGCTAATCCAGGATTAAAATTTAAAAATTTACGCGAAGTTTTGATTGTAGTGTCAAGTATAATATGGAGAAAGATAAAGATGATGCTGAATAATTATAAAGCTCTTATATCGCGTTTTTAACAACTGGCTCCAGATTTAAAACATTCAAGGAACCTTGAAAACCCCTAGAATCGCGTCATTCATTTCATTCCTGACTTAGCCAGATAATTGAGGTGAAAGAGATCGAGACTTTAACACAATACCTAAATGTTTCGTAAGCTTGTTCTTCAAGGGGTTGTGTGACCTCAGACCGCTCCATAAGGGTTGGAAGCTCTCCTGTACACAAGAATTAAGAGGTTTTACAGTGCAAAAATTAAGACGTATCAATAAATAGACCCCCTGGGGTACTCCCTGTTATGGACAATATAGGTATGAGCGGCCCCTAAGGGTATGATTTTTCAGCCGTTTTGGTCATAAACAGGGTATCGATTTTGGCTATTTTTGTAATAAATAGGGTGTGTTTTTTTTTTCAGAAGAACGTACTTTTTCATCCTTATCGATAAGACCATTGGTCTGATCTAGAGAACTAATTACAGGGCGCAGGTCTGAAACAGGGTCTTGATTTAAGGGTCAGATCATAAATAAGGTAGGGAAAATCGCGGAGTGTGGTCCTAAATAGGTCAAGGGTTTTGAGAAGTGGGCCGCACACCCCCACCCAATTTTTCTGGGAGTACCCCCCGCCGAAAATAGACACACCATTCATCTTACCAATATCCCCCATGCTGAACTCGGAGTCGGAAGGTTCCTGGATAGGCGACAGAAGCCCAGAGATGGACGGACGAAGAATCGAAGACGATCTGGAAACGAGAAGATTCATTAAATCTGGCACGATGCCGAACATGATTCAGCTCTTTCACTGAATTGAAAAGTGTGGGTAGATAAAGAAATAAGGCCATTATACGGGTGACGAGAAACAAAGTGAACATAGCCGAGTTGAAATCTCCCGTAAGAAACACGTAGGAGAAACATTAGAATTTTTTCCTAAGAAAAGTCCTCTTCTAAACGGATATTTTATGGTCGGTGTTTACTGGTCACAATAAAATAACCTCTCATCCATGCATGGATGCTTGTATGATTGATTAAATCCCCATTATCTCAGCCTATGGAATCACATTAACTTTTTACGATAACTGCGGAAATTCTCGCGCGCTCATTGGCTAATTTTCATTGTCAATAAGCGGACAGACACATGAATTTTTAATTTATGCGGTGCGTCAATTTGACAATATGTTATCGTAAGAAACGAATTGACGTCAGTTTTCCATGCGTCCGTCCTGTTATTGACAATGAATTTCGTCATAACATTGTCAAAGTAGTCTGCAGATCCACTCGGCTATCGCCTCGTGGATCCACATCTACTTTGACAATGTTATGACGAAATTCATGATCAATAACTGGACAGATGCGTGAAAAACTGACGTCAATTTGTTAAGTTACATGTTATATATATTAATGTGGAATTCATTGCAAGATTGACACACCTGGAGAGACGTCAACCGCTGACTTACCTCCCTCGTGGCGCGGGCTCCTCGAGTGTGAGTTCTGCACTTATGCCTCGATCGCCACTAGCAGAAAGATCCCCCGCTTTCATGCCGCTTTCTACAAGATTCAAAGTTATTGTTATTCAGTTCTTGGTAGATTTTACATTTACTCTTGTAAGTACGAAAATGTTCGACCATCCTCAATAGAATACGTTAATCAGGTTAGATGCAATTTAAAAATAGAAAAACATGTTTCAATGATTACGGGAACACAAAACGCATTCCAACAGAAGGGCCACAAAATACTCAAGTCATTATAACTCCCTGATCTCTCCTTTGAACTTTCTTTTAACCAGGCAATTTAATTGAATGATATTTGGGTTCTCCTTTTCATTTGAACAGCTTTAACTTAGTATTTCATGGCCCCATATTTTTTCGCTCATATTTACTTTTGTCAGTTGTTAGAATAGTGTATTAGAAGCAGTAGTAGTATTGTATCTGTTAGTTGCATTATTAATATTTTTGTCCCCATTAGTAACATCGCTGTTATTCAGAATTAACTCCTGTCAAAAAAGTTGTCATATTTTTAGTGTTGTAAGCAAAAACAATAAACAAACAAACAAACAAACAAACAAACAAAACAAAACAAAACAAAACAAAAAAAAATTTGACGTTTTGTAAAACAAAACAACAGTTACTCAATACTTCTTGTCTGTGTTTGTTTGCCTCATTTCAAGGCACACAAAAAAATTTAAAAGTTGAGAGCTGGCTTAATTTTTCTACCGTGAGGAGCCGGTGTTAATTCCGAGCTGTTTGCTGCGGAGTGTTCAAACAGTCCTGATCCCTCGCCAGGTGCTTCTCCACGGACAAGCTCCTTTTCACGTGGAGTTTCCATGCTGCGTGTAACCTTAAAAAAACATGATTGAGAAACTTATTGTTTAAGGCCCCGTCCACACTGCAACGGAGAAATTTGAAAACGGAGGTTTCAATCTGAAAACGCATCAAATGTTTTCTGTCCATACTACACCGGAGAAATTGGAAAACGCAACAATCATCGGTCATTTTGGATTTGTGTTTGAGAAAAAACTCGCATGATTATCGTGACGCCATCGTTTTCGAAAAGCCCCGTTTTCAAAATGTTTTTCTTACACACTAAAACGTAAAGCCGACGTTTTCAAATTCCTCCGGTTTGAGGAGCGTTGTCGAAAAGCTCCGTTTTCGTGACGGATTAGTGTGGACGGTGAGCCTAACCGTAGATTTAAAACTGTGTTTTCAAATTTCTCCGGCGTAGTGTGGACGAGGCCTAAGAGCACTGTATGTCATTGTTTTATCGCGTCACTAGAAGCACTGGCCAATGGAAAACCAACGAACTTATTGTATTGAACAGTGTTCGATTGGCAGGGACCCACAATGAAGTGCAGGTTGACGATACCGTAGAAAGCAGTGAGGACAGAAACTGCTCGATCAACAGTTTTTTCTTTTTGGGATTTATTTGCTTCCAACCGATCTGGGATCAAACAGCCATAAGGATGTTTCCACTGGACATAAAGTTATTTTTTATTTCTAGTTAACATTACTGTGTATGTTTATAGATGATAGTTTTGGGACTAACCTTCGAGCCGCCATTATCATGGGCACGTACCTCAAAACTGTCCTGAATGGGTAACGGACTTCCCTCATCCGACGCCCCAAACTCGCTCGACGAGTAGTCTTTAGGGACTGTGACAGCATTTCTCTTCCACAAGTCGAGAAAAGGATAGCTAAGGAGAGCTGAAAAAAGTCATAAAACGCTAGCAGTCATGAAAATGTTAACAAAAGGAGGAAAAATTGCAAGGTCATCAACGGTTGTTTTATTAGACGAAACTATCTGAAACTGGCCAAACTCGGCCAAATAATACCTTATGGCCAAATTAGCTATTGTATTTAACGTACTTTTAAACAATTTTACTTTGTTAAAAAAACATACAGTTTAAAGAGTTGAGAGTAAAACCTAGTTCATTACGATATGCGGAGTCATTTTTAAATCCCTTAATCAAAGTACCCTGGTATAGATAGAAGTCAAAACACTGTTAAAAAAAAACTCAATTTCTTTCTTTCACCTTTTTCTCGACCTATTTTCTTACCTTCTGTGGCTGGTGTTGTGAACAGATCCTTTACAGATTTCAATGGATATTCATCAAGTCTCTGAAATAAAGCACAGGAACATGCTAATGTCATTTGGCAATACCTGAATAAAGAATGCGTGTTATTTGCTTCAAATATCACATGATCATTGAGCGAGAGGTAAAGAAAGCGAGGCTTTGATGATCAACTTGTAACCAAGGATGTAACCCTCAAGGAATTTACTTTACAGAAGATCAGATGAGATAAGGCATGTCCAGGTGATGGTGAATTCACTCCAACATTAAACTTGAATCGTACCTGATCGAAACTCAATGAACGCAGCAAAATAAGTCACTTCTGAAAATCTCACAAACTAGGCATCGAGTTTCCTTTTCTCGTTAACAGCAGAAATTCCATGTCTGGCGGCCACTTTTCACCGCTTTCACGCAAAAGTGAACTGAGATTCGTGATAGCTTTCTTCAGAAAGTTTTTTTTTTCAATTTTTCTGATCGGGATTTTCTTTAGAAGTTCGAGGTCAGGGGGAGAACAACTAAACTGCGAGCGGACGTTTACCGACTGTCTTAAAACTTGGCGCTTAAACATAACAGTACGTAAAACAAAGCATGCTTGTTTCTCACTCGTTCCCGGAGAGTCTCTCGTCCTTCTGTATCCACGTTTCGTCTTATGACATCAGCATCGAGTTGGATGCTACGGTCGATAGCCAACCTTCTTCTCTTCTGCGGTGGGGATGGGATAATGGTCTTGATAGGTACCCCTGGGGTAACTAGCCCGGTGGGAACAGGAACCTGGGGAGAAAATACAAACCTCGTGCAACGTGATGTTGATGCAGAAATCTTGAAATTCATAACCTCTTTTGACTTACCGAGGCGTGTCAGCAAGAATTTCAATGAAAACTAACCTTGATTCTTTCACTTTATTCAACAATGTTTTTGCTTCTTGTAAGCGCGGTTTGAGCAAATATAGATAAAAATCAACACGAAATTTGGTATTTTCTTTAGCAAGTCTCTTCGGAATACGGCCAAGCTACGACATATCAAACCGAGGTCAGCTTTTTTTCGAAACACACAAACTAGCAGTGGAAGCACTACAGATACCCTTATAAAATGAAAAAAATGACAACTGTGGAAAATTGATCACTCGACATTTTGGTTTAACCAAAAGATCAGCACGTGGCACATATTTTTACTTGAATACCAATTTACATCTTCTGATCGAGTTTCTTTTTTCTTCTTTCCCTCACCTGGTATTCCCCTACTAAAGTCGTGGGCATCTCATCGTCTCCAGGTTCTGTGAAAATAAAAAATGAAAAAGAGCAAAAGGCATCACATTTGTGGCCTCGTTCGCTGCTGTCGAATAACGGGGAGGAGAACTTTTGGGACGTCACTGTTTTTTTTTCGCCGCTACAAAATGAGTTCAGTCATGCTCTCAGCTCATCCTCACCTGCAGTCACCTCTAACACTCCACTCGGCTCTCCTAACGTCAGTACACCTGCTAAAGACGGCTCCTCATCCAACGGGTCTGGAATGGTTGGAGGGGGTGAGGCTCGCCTGATGAAACATGACAAACATGGCTCAATGTTAAACAGGAATACAATAAAATTATTGTGAACCAGTTTTTGCGTTAAACATTATTGCTTTAAATAGATTCCTCACACTGTGTATGAGAGGGCTTATACTTGTTCGATATGTCGCTAGGAAACTGCGTTCTCTTTTCTAGCAGACTGGGGCGGGGAACT